>NC_044554.1:24622556-24782556 GCF_007565055.1 Rhinopithecus roxellana | reverse complement strand
ATACAGTGGATTACTGTACCAGCTGTTTCATCTCTCGAGGCCCATGTTCAAAATGCAACTTAGGTCACTTGTGAAATGATATTAACAGTAATGATGAAACCCTAAGCGCACATTAGTACACGTACATATCTTAAAACTTTACAATGCAACTAATTAGAGATCTGGCCTCGAAATAGCAAGGGTCTGTACTTTAGAATTAGAATATATTTATAGCTGTACCCAAGCATCTCAACATGGTACATTTGCAGAAAACTTATTTTTCAGAAAGCATGAAATCCCTACATATTATTTATGATTTGAGCTAAATATGAAATGGCTAAATTAGTAAAAAGTAATATTTAGGTCTTCAAATAAAAGCATTTATTGGTTTCTTATTTTATTTGTGCTAGATTGTGCAGGAAATATCGGTATTTTCTTAGGCCTAGTTTAGCTAAGTGTAAAGTAGAGTAATTAACTAGAATAAAATACCCAGTCAGGAAAATTCTTCTTCAATTCCAGGTTAAACATAGCCTTATTGGAAGGTGGGATGGATAGGAAAGGCAAAATCAAGGAAAACCACAGAAACAAAGTATTTGGTTTTTGGGTAGAAGCTCACTACCTTTAGGCAATCATTTGTACATTTAGGATGAGTATTTCTTCGTAACTGAACATTTTGTCTTCTCATTTTTATAACACAAACATAAGTTTCTGGTATAGTGACATGGACCACTTGCATACTGAATTACTAATATTTTAATTTAATATCTTATGTAGAAAAATGTTCAATTTCTGAATAACAGATAATGTTAATATTGCTGTATTCTGAAGGAAATTACATTCGCTTTTTTTTTCCTTCTGCAGTGTGGATCAGGGATAACAACCACCAAATATTTATTCAGTACATACTGGGTGCATACAGGATACATTAAAAAACAAAACTAAGACCTTCACTCTCATGCAGTTGTAGGAATGAAGAGGATGCGATTACTTTCCTCTTCATCATAAAGGTAACAACTGACACTCCTATAACAAAAGACAGATTAATGAAAGCAAAGTATAAAATATGTATTTAATTGAAGTTTTATGTGACATGGGAGCCTTCAGAAATGAACAGCCAATGATTTAAGAAAAAAACTCTCTCTTTTTATGCTTAGGTTTGAGGAAGAATGGATAGCTGTGTATAAATGTGATTGAATAAAAAGGGAATAATCTTACATAATAGACAAAGTGGGAAAACCCAGCAAGGCCTCCCTGTTTTAGTTTCTTCTTGGTCTCTCTATGTGGCTTTCCTTGCTCCAGGGTAGAGGACATGGCCCCTTCTGGAATGAGGATCTTATGACCTATCAGACACGGTAGGTCAGAGATTCTTTACATCCCATTCCTACACGCAAAAAGGTGGAGAAAGTTTAAAGTAGGCCGGGCGCGGTGGCTCAAGCCTGTAATCCCAGCACTTTGGGAGGCCGAGACGGGCGGATCACGAGGTCAGGAGATCGAGACCATCCTGGCTAACACGGTGAAACCCCGTCTCTACTAAGAATAAATATAAAAAACTAGCCGGGCGAGGTGGCGGGCGCCTGTAGTCCCAGCTACTCAGGAGGCTGAGGCAGGAGAGTGGCGTGAACCCAGGAGGCGGAGCTTGCAGTGAGCTGAGATCCGGCCACTGCACTCCAGCCTGGGCGACAGAGCGAGACTCCGTCTCAAAAAAAAAAAAAAAAAAAAAAAAAAAAGTTTATAGTAATATTTCCAGTTTATATGATCCACCTTGGGAAAAAGGAATTCTAGTATCTGTTACTGCCTTGAGAGAGTAAGGGAGCAGGAAAAAGAAAGCAGGAGAAGATCTGAAAAAGACTTTGCTTCTGAGGCGTTGCCAATATCCTTCAGTTCAAAGTACACAGCACACCAAAGTGCTATACTCTGGGGTATCATTTTTGAGCCCCAACACACAGCTTACATTCCAGGGATTAGAGACACATAGTGAACAATAAGCATACTGGGAAAATGATACAATATTTTAGGTGATATATACTAAAGTATAAGATAAAATGGATCAGATAAAAGGCAATTGGTAATTTGGTAGTATGAGATGGGTGAGAGAGTGAAAATGGTATGCGAAAATAAGTAAAAAGTGAGAAAGTCAGTCATGTGGAAATCCAGAGAAAAAAACATTCCAGGCAAAGAAGACACCATTGGAGAGTTGTGAGCAGTGAAGTAACATGATCTACGTTATATTTTTAAAAGGATCAGTCAGGTTGCTATGTTGAGAAGAGACTGTGAGTGCAACAGTAGTGACCAAGAAAGTCCTAAAGTTTCCCTCAGCTTGACTAAACTTTATATAGGTTTCTTCCTGATGACAGCCTCTTGTCCTTTTTCTTACAGCATTTACTTCAGAAAACTTGCAATTATGAATGCTTTCTCTGCTTCTTTGAGATGTAAATCTTCTCGCAGCCTCTTGCAAATTTCACAACCCAGGAATGTCTTTCTCAAGGACCTTGGAGCCATCTCTTTGAACTCTAATCATCAAGAAAGATCATGTCCCTATTTCCCAGTCTCTGTGGGAGGGTAGGAGTCTAACTTTCATAAGCCTCAATTGGCAAACACAGATGGCTTAATCACATTGACAACCTGACCGCTAATGTCCTCCTCTACTGTTCCACCAGCTCTCCTAGTGCTTTCAAAGTCTCCTGCCTTTTGTTTCAACAGGGTTGAATTCAATCACTCTTCCCTATTGTGGTATACTTGAATAAAGTTTCAATTTGTCATTTTAACAATTGCACACTGCATTTTTTTAACAGTTCAAGCAGAAAGATCTACTTGGAGGCTACTGCAATTATCCAGGCAAAAGATGATAGTAACTCAGTCCTGGGTAATAACTGTCTGCCTATACAGCTAATAGAATAGAAGAAATATGGGGTATAAGCAAGAGGAATCGAATATGATTCTAGGTTGTTTGGTCTGAGTGACTGGAAGGAAGGAGTTGCTACCAGCCATAATGGGGAAGGCTATGGGCAGAGCGTGTCAGAGTATTTGTTTGAACTCTCCATTTCTGAATTCACCTTGAGCTTTTGCACAATTAAAAGAAACCATTTAAATCTTCATATCTTTAAAGTCACTACTTTCTCTTTATATTCATGTATTTCATACAACACATTCTCACCATTCCTTTCCTAAATTAGGAAATGAGTTGCATTCAGTGACTCAAACTGTTTATTTTTATTAGATTTAGTGCCAGGAATCATTTTATTTACTTATTTTTTATTGTGGGCTGTATAATATATACAACAGTGTATAAAATGTATTCCTTCAGTTTAAAGAATAATAATTTAAAAACACAACTGTTCTCTCATGTACAGTTTAAAAGACAAAAACCTTATCGATAACTTTGAGGACCTCATTGTGCTCTTCCCAAATGTATTCCCCTCTTTCTCCACAGAGGTAACCAGTATCTGAATTTTGTGTTGTTTCTTATTTTGCTTTGCTTTTAAAGTGGCTTTAGCAATGTAGTGGATACTGTGGTATGTACCCAAATCAAACTTTCAGGACAAAAGCACTGTTTCACCATGGATGTGTAGATAAGAACATGTTGTATACCATATGTACATATGTTTTTTATTATATATAATTTTATTAAATATATTAAATTATGTAATATTATATATAATTTTGTTAAAAATGAAAGTAAAAATAACATAATTGTTACTTTAAAAAAAGAAGGCACTCATTCCCCCTACTGCCAGGAGTGTCACCTGACACCTCACATCTGCGTTCCTCTCTAGGAAGTGCTGGGCCTGCCACAGGAGAAAAGGAACTGTACACCAGACGACAGTATGTACAAGAAGGGGCCAGGAAAGTATTCATGGGAATGGACCATGAGAACAATAAATCATGAAGGCTAGAATATAAAGTTAGATAAGGAAGAGTTTAATAAAATGAGAGCAATTATTTGTGATACAGGAAATAATATCCTGGCAAGAAACTCTGGAGAATGCATGACTCTTTTGAAATCCTGAAACAAGTGATGACCCACACTAAGAAAAGTAAAATGCCAGGAATGCCATGGCAGATGGTAAAGGATGGGATCAAAAGGCTTATGGAAAGGAGCATGTCAGAAGGGATAGACTATGTAGGGCGGGAAAATCCACTAGCCAACTATGTTCCAAAGGAGGGCTTAAAGAACAATCTGCATAGCAAAGCAATAAGCAATGTGATTGTGAGAGGGGTAACACAGTTATTGAGAAGTTTTGGTGGATAATCTCTAGAGGCCAAGGCTAACAGGAAAGTTACTGTTACATAACTGTGATTCCTGATAGTAGTGAGATGATAGGAACTTCATCATCAATAGCAAGCTGGGTGCAATTATTGTAACGTGTAGCAAGACTGCAGTAGCAACCTGAACGGTATAACCCTCTGAGATAGTTTGGAATGTTTCCACCCAAAGCTCATATTCAAATGTAATCCTCAAGGTTGGAAGTGGGGCCTGATAGGGGGTGATTTGATCATGGGGACAGATTTCTTTTGAATGGTTTTGCACCATCCCCCTTGGTACTGTCCTCGAAATAGTGAGTGAATTGTCCTGCGATGTTATAGTTTAAAAGTGTGCAGCACCTCCACCTTCACTCTTTTGCCCCTGCTCTGGCCATATGATGTGCCTGCTTCCCCTTCGCCTTCTGCCATGATTGTAAGTTTCCCACAGCCTCCCCAAAAACTGAGCAAATGCCAGCATCATGTTTCCTGTACAGCCTGTAGAGCTGTAAGCCATTTAAGCCTCTTTTTAAAAAAGTAAATTATACAGTCTCAAGCATTTCTTTATAGCAATGCAAGAACAGCCTAATACAGTTTTTAAGAGCCTAATATTTCTAGGGGCCGTGTTTATGAACAGTCAACAATAACAATGCTCAATTTATTTAAACAACAACAAAAAATCAAGGATGGGTGATTGGGAGGCTAAAAACCTGCCTCAGTAAACAGGCACAATCTCTTGTCAATTTCCAGACTTGAGCCAGATCTCAGACCCAGAATACACTAGTTGAAGAAGCTGAATTCCCAGGAAGAAGGACCCTGCAATCCCATGACAAATGTGTGTGGAAATAATTTCCCCCATCTTTCCACATAAGATACCCTGTGCACTGTGGTAACTGTGCAATGGAGAAATGAGAAAACAAGACATTTTGAGGATTGTTGGTTATAGGGTTCGAAGAGACATTGATTCCAAGCATCATAATGAGTCCTCTGCGGATACAGGGACATAAACAGGGCAGATAAAATTAACAGACTATTGGCCTTTGTCTGGCTCACAATGAGGCTACTAGGTGTATAAATCACTCCACGTTTATTTCTCAATTCTCCAAATGTATAACTGGCATGGGTAGACTTTGTAGTTGTCAGAGACCTCACTTGGGGTCTTTGGCTTCTGTGTGGGGTTAGAGCTATCATAGTGAGAAAGGCCAACCAGAAGCTTCAATACCTGATACGGTTTGGCTGTGTCCCTACCCAAATCTCATCTTGAATTGTTGCTCCCATAATTCCCACATGTTGTGGAAGGGACCCAGTGGGAGATAATTTGAATAATGGGGGTGGTTGTCGCCATACTGTTCTCACTGTAGAGAATAAGTTTCACAAGAATTGACGGTTTTATAAGGGGAAACCCCTTTACTTGGTTCTCAATCTCTTCTGCCTGCTGTCATGTAAGATGTGTCTTGCTCCCCCTTCACCTTTCCCCATGATTGTGAGGCCTCCCCAGCCATATAGGACTGTGAGTCAATTAAACCTCTTTCCTTTGTAAATTACCCAGTCTCAGGTATGTCTTTATAGCAGTGTGAGAATAGACTAATACAATACCCCACAGCTTTTGCCATGAAAGTACACCAAAAGCATATTACATTCCTGAGGGACTGGCAAATATTGCTGCCACTCATTAAGAACTAGAAGGGTGGGGTTAGCATTATACCTCATTTAATTTACCGGTCTGATCCTACAATAATCAGTTGGACTATGACAGAGAAGAACTACTGCAAGCTCAAATAAAACTAAGTCATATGTGGTATTCTGTAGTCTCTATTGCAGCTGCTGTGCTGCTGTATTTGTTATATTTGCTGTAGTAGGTTAACACAGTCTCAATTACATGGTTTGTAGCCATCATTTGGTGAATGTGTTCTTTTCCATCACCATCAGGAAAAAAGACCAAAAAAGTTCAGTTTTATGTGGCATGGACAATAGTATCTGTTTTAGTCTGCTTGCACTGCCATAACTAAATACCACAGATTTGATGGTTTAAACAGCAGAAATTTATTTTCTCACAGTTCTGGAGGCTGGAAGTCCAAGATCTGTATGCCAGTCCAAGGTCTGGTTTTTGGTGAGACCTTTCTTCCTGACTTAGAGATATCTGCTTTCTCACTGTCGCTTCACTTGGCCTTTCTTCTAGCACCTCTTGTAAGGACACCAGCCCTATTGGATTAGGACCTCACCCTATGACCTCCTTTAATCTTAATTACTTACTTAAAGACTCAGTCTTCAAATACAGTCACATTGGGGCCTCAACAAAAAGGCTTTTCAGGCGACACAATTCAGTCCATAACAGTATCCATTTGTAGTCTTGCCCAAGACTATGCTAACAATTCCACCCTCTGTTATAAAATAGTCAGAAGGGATCTGAACTGTCTCCACATCTTATAAAGCATCATGCTGGTCTACTACATCAAGGGCAACATACTAAATAAACCTGATGATTGAGAAATGGCAAGTCCCCCCCAAAAAAAGTAAATATGTGGCGGTAATGCAAATCTTAAAGAGCTTGATTTAGCCATTCCACAATGCATATATGTGTATATATATATGTGTGTGTGTGTGTGTGTATATATATATATACAATATATATGCTCTAGAAATATATAAAATTTTTACTTGTCAGTTAAAAAAATAAATTTTAAAAAGTGGCAAATATATTGGAGGCCCATGTTGAGATATATGTACTTCAAAGGACACAAAATAAGCCCTACAAAGGAGCCCACCACATCAACAAGGTATTTAGGAATCCATGGTAGAGGGTATGGCAAGATGCCTCCCTAATAAAGGATGAAGTGTTGAATTTTTCATTTTTTCTTGCTAAGAAGAAAGCACCATGACCAATAGGCTTCTTTGGGTACTAAAGGCATAAAATTCCACACTTGAGTATATTGCTCCAACCCATGTATCAACCAACACAGAAGTTTGCCTGCTTTGAGTGAAGCCTAGACCAGAAAAGTGACCTACAGCATATCCAGGCTGTGGTGCAAGCAGCCTTAAGCTTGGACCATATGACCTTTGTGTTATTACAGTTATCTATAGTGGAAAAGTTGCCATGTGGACCTTATGAAAAATCCCAATAGGAGAATAACAATGAAGACCTGTAGAATCTGGAACAATGGCAAACCATCTGCATCAGAAAACTATAAACCATTTGAAAATTATCTCTAGAAATGTTATTGGGCCCTAGAAAGATGGAACAGTTGGCCATAGGGTATCCATGCAGCCAGGACTATCCCTCACAAACTGCAGTTCTGTTGGATCCACAAAATCATAAGGACCATCAGCAATTCATATTAAGTTGGAAACAGAACATTAGAGATTGTGCACAAGCAGGCCAAAGTACTAATTAAGCACACAGAAGATAACTAAACAATCAAGTGGACAAAATTACTTGCCAGCTGAAATTAGGTAGCCTCTGCCATTGGTATTACTCAACGTTGGCACAATGGGCCCAATAGGGGAGTAGCTATGTAAGTAGGTATGGAAGATGAACTTGAACTTGGGGTCAACAATATAGGCTCACATTTACCAAGGCTGATGTAGTTTCATGTGCTGCTGGATGTTCAAGCTATTAACAGAAATAAATTCCAATATTGTGCCCCCGATGTTGCACCTTTCCTCAAGAAAATCAACCAGTCACTTGGAGGCAAGTTAATTACAATGATACACATTTCCACACTGGAAGGTGCAGCCATTTATTTAGTGTGAACTTGATGTATATTCTGCATATAGATTTGCCTTTTCCATAATGTGAACAGCGTTAGATAAGGGCTCACAGGTTGTTTGAACCACTGACATGAGATTCCATAATCTCTTTGAACTAAGGGATCCACTTAATAGCGAAGAGTGTGTAATAGTGGGTAAATAACCATGTGATGCAGTGGTCCTATTATACACAGTCAACTTGACAGAATGATGGTATTACCTGTGAAGTGAAAGCAAAGGTACTGTTTTGCAAATGATATATGCGAGGAAGGGGCTTTATCCTCCAGAATGTCGTGTATGCCTTAATTGATAATCATATAGTGTGGTATCCCAAATAGGTAAATGTCAGACTTCTTTTGCATGATAGAGTCAGGGAAGAACACATATGCTACCCTGTTGACCCACTGAAAGGCTCTTCTAGCACTCCCCTGTCCTATTTTGATGGTAAGTGGACAAGTGCAGCAGCATTCGTAGCCTGGGACCATTTTCAGTGAGCAGAACTACATTGTATCCCACTGACTGTTGTCTTAGGTTTTCCCAGAAAAGAGAACCACCTGAATCCTGGAGATGAAGCCCCGTGATGGGGTAAACTTACAAGACAAGAGCTCTGATGTGTCCACTAGATCCTTCTCCAGGGCTGAGACACTACTTCCTCCCTCTGTGAGTTATGTTGGCCACTGATAGCTTACAGCTATGTGACTTTCCTGGAAATTCCCCTTAGCCGATGGACACTGCCTCACTCAATTTTCACTCCAAAGGAAGCACTTATACAATGTCCAAACCATTTAATGTGGGATATAAAGACTTAATCAACCTACCACCTTCAACTTGGGTCCACTCTCCATGGCCACCCCAATTCTAGAGCTTCAACTCATGGTTCCCTCACTCCCTTATATACTTTCTTCTGAAATTATTTTCCAGTAAACTTTTTGCATGTATTATCCTCAGAATTTGTTTCCTTGTGAACCCAATCAAGATATAACCAATTACTGTGTTCCCAAATGAAAACTTATTTAACTTTGCATGATTTTGGGCTTTATATGGATGGATGCTGACATTCGGTCCATCAAGACCATTGACCCACTGTGAGGCTCTTCCAGCACTCTCCTGTCCTATTTTGATGGTAAGTGGACAAGTGCAGCAGCATTTGTAGCCTGAGACCATTTTCAGTAAGCGGAATTACATTTTATCGTACTGACTCTTGTCCTAGGTTTTCCCAGAAAAGACAGCCACCTGAATCCTGGAGACGAAGTTTTCATTTTTCTTTTGATATTATAAATAATGATACTAAAACATTTTGTACCTGTGTCTTGGTGGATACAATAGTTTCTGTAGAGTATCATAATACTCATTCTCTTTTCAGCAACCGTAATCTTAGATTTGGATTGGCAAGCAAACAAATGAAATCCAATCCGTTTCACCCAGCAGCAAGTTTGAATGTAGCTTTTAGAAAGGATAAGGACAGCCAACAATGCATGCATAGCAACAGCAAAGCAGAGGTCTCGTAATTTTCAGAAGCTGCTTCCTGTGCTCTAATCACTTTGTGCTAGAGGGCAGTCACAGAAGATGTGGCTGAATGTGTATGGACCACCTTAGTTAACAACACCCATTCAGTTTAGAGACCTATCGATATTTATACATTTATCATAATGTAATCTCCTAAGGAATCTGTGATGGCTTCCATCTTTTTGTGCAGCTCCATGCCAGCCATTCAGTGAAGAATCTTGATGACCACGTACGTGGCTCTCAGTCCATAGCACCCTCAGCGGGATTCTCATTTATCTTGGACCTTGTATACTCTTATACATTCCTTGTGCTAGTGTTGCAAGGGATTTCAATAAGGGTCAAAACCTCATATCTGACACTGAAGAAGAAATTACAGTCCAGCTGTTAACACTTCCCTTTCAAGTATAAGAGTAGAATTGCTAGGGCAGGAGGCATGTGCACATTTGTCTTTATAGGTACTGCCAAACTTTTCCAAAGTGGATGTACCAATTTGCATTCTCACCAGCAATAAACGAAACTTATTTTGCTTCATGTCTTTGGAAACTCTGAGGTTGTCAGATTTCTCAGTTTTGGCACTTGAATGGATAAACAGGGATATCTTATTATAGTTTGAATTTGCCCTGCCATGTCAGTAATAAAATTGAGCAGTTTTGCATAGGTTAATATACTACTGTTTTCTCAATATGAAATACCTATTCATTTATTTACCTATTTATCTACATAATTATTGGTCTGTTTCTACTGATTTTAGGAGTTCTTCATATCATGTGAATACAAATCCTGTATCAATATGTATCACAAATATGTTTAACTGGTTTATACTTGTCTTCTCCCTTTGTTTAAAACATTTATTTTAAACTCCAATGGAATTTGTAGTCTTACTTGGTGGGTCTTACTTGGTGGTTTGTGATATTCATGTCATGTTTAATAAACCATTCCCTACCCCAGAGACATAAAGATATTCTCACATGGATTTATAGAAGGTTTCAATCCCCTTAGAATAATTTTTGTACTTTGATGTCTGTGTGAGATAGAAATATTTCACACACACACACACACACACACACACACACACACACACACACACACTAGTTTATGCTCAGCGTTATAACTAGTCCATTCTTTCACCAATGATCTGCAATGTTTGTCTTACGTTGTACTAAATATCAAGTTTTACATATAGTAGGATTTGTTGTTGAAATTTGAAATATCGTGTGGTTTTATTTATTACTGTAACTCTGGAGAATAATATTTAAGAAATTTTAATATGAAACAAGATTCCTTTTTTTTTTTTTTTTTTTTTTGAGACACAGTCTTGCTCTGTCACCTTGGTGCAATCTTGGCTCACTGCAACCTCTGCCTCCCGGGGTCAAGCAATTCCCCTGCCTCAGCCTCCCAAGTTGTTGGGATTACAGGCATGCACCAGCACGCTCAGCTAATTTTTGTACTTTTAATAGAGATAAGGTTTCACCATGTTGGCCAGGCTGGTCTTGAACTCCTGACCTCAAGTAATGCACCCACTTCAGCCTCCCAAAGTCCTGGGGTTATTGGTGTGAGCCACTGCGTCCAGCCTCCATTTTTTAACTGAACCTAAATTGGCCAATTATCTTGCTTGTACATTGTTCAATTCAATTTGGTAGTGTTTTGTCTAGGAATCTTGCACCTGTATTCATGAATGTTATAGGCTTGTAGCTTTTTTTTTTTTTTTAGCTTGTATTATCCTTGTCTGATTTGACTATCCAAGGAATGGAAGCATCATAAAACGGGAGGAGAGTGTTTCTTCTTTTTTCTGTTGGCTATGTGAAAATAAGGAAATCTCTATTAAATGTATGTATGTTTAGACTTGTGTATATGTGTGTGGGGTGTGTGTGTGTGTGTGTGTGTGTGTGTCTATAAGATATACACCTTAGGGGAGGATACGGGAAATGGAAATTTTAACTACTAACTTGATATCTAATTATTAAATTATAATATTATTCAGATTTTCTAGTTTTCTTGTCAATATTTTACTTTTCTAATAATGTATCTATTTCATCTATGTTTTCAAATTTGTTGGGATTATTTTATATAATACAGTATCTTAGTATATTTTAATTCTTAGATAGTGTGTATATGTGATGATTGTAGAAATCTTGCATTTTCTGGTGGGGGAGAGGGGAGGGATAGCATTAGGAGATATATCTAATGTAAATGATGAGTTAACGGATGCAGCACACTAACATGGCACATGTATACATATGTAACAAACCTACACATTGTGCACATGTTCCCTAGAACTTAAAGTATAATAATAAAAAAAGAAATCTTGCATTTTCTACCAAAGACAATTTTTGCTTAATAAAATTTATAATCAAGATAAATAGTTAATTAATTTAATTTATGATATCCTTAAAAAGAAAAGGAATAGTAATTTATTCATTAATGATGGGGTTATTCACTTTACATAAATATTAGACCAATTTTTTTTTTCAGACACATAATATATACACACCCCTAGTCCTGGAAGGTAAGAAGTTTAAAATAAAGCTTTGCAGAGCAATGCTGTCAGGTGACAGCTGATGTCTACTATTACTGAAAAGAAGAGGTAGTTTTTAAAAATTTCAATGACTTTTGCAATAAATCCAATTATTAGACACACAAATACAAACAAATGTGTGTAAGAAGGCACATGTATCCTACAACTTTATAAAGGACTATGACTGCTTGTATTTCCTTCTTCTTATACAAGCCACAGGCAAATTTCTCCGAGGCCAAACTCAAACATTTACCGTTCTATTGAAGTCCCAGAAGGTACATCTTCGGAGATACAAATGAGATCTTAGAAAATTTCTCCTGATTTATTCTTCAAATGTCAATTACCTGTGGTAAACCAATTTTATTTCAATTCTCAGTGGACTAGAAACAAATAAAACACTTTACATTTAAGTAAAGAAATGTTGGTACATATATTTCTAACAACAGAGGGAATATTGAGAGGAAACTGTACTTACAAATTGCATGCCTCTGCTATTTTCTATGCCCTATAGAGCTGGTTGATTTATCAGTTAACAAAATATAATATACCCAAACTAATGTTTTAAAAATATTTTCAAAAGAGAAACACTGAAGAGTATTGATGCTTGAGAAAATAAATGTATGTGAAAGAAACTGTGATTTTTTTAATAGATAGGCATTCTTAATTATGTAGATGTGACTTCAATTGCTTTACTCTATTTATATAAGAATAATATCTAACAAAGTTCTAAAAGAGACTAGATACATTATATAGCGTAATTACTAGGTTTCTAAAAGACAGCAATGTCAATGCATGCTGAGGCTGGCGGTTCTTAACTTTTAAATAGATTTTCCAAAAGAAAATGAATTTGAAAAATTTGAGTAAACTGATAATTGGCATACTGTTTAGGCTGAGTAAAATTATAACACTAGGACTAACAAAATCTTTACCCACACAAACATGAGAGAGGTTAATTTCTTACAAGTTTATCTTACACTGTTTTGCAACAAATACATGACAACTGGGTAGATTTTCCCCCCAGTGGCTTTCCCATGTTTGTTTTGAAACTTATATTTTTCATATTCATTTTGAAAAGGTAATTTCTAGCCTCCTGGATTATTACCACTGATAGCGTATCAAAATCCAATTTGATATGTATTATTAACATTGTGTATTTTTAATAAGGAAATAGTATTGGTCAGTGACCAGGAGATGGACAGCTGTGTGAGGGATGATGGAAACCATGTGTAATGAATTAGCACCAGTAAAGATTATGAGCAGAAAGGAATCATTAATACGATCTTGTTCATTCCTTCAACTTATTTACTACATACCTGTTAGAAGCCAGGCATTGCACTATGTCTGGTGTTATAGTGATGAGCTAAAGCAAGCATGTTCTTGGTTGTCATACAGCTTACAACCAATGGAAGATCATTATTTGAATGGTCACAAAATTGCAAAATTACAGAGATAAGAGTTTGAAAGAACAGGAGGTAGTTGTTGTTAAGGTATATAACAAAGGAATCTGACCTATATTAGGGTGGGCATCATGGAACATTTCCATATGGACATTAAGTTTAAGCTAAGTAAGATACAAATGATAAGTAGGAATACACAGGGAAAACAATTCTTGGGTGGAAGAAAGAACCTTCCAAGAAAAGAAAAACGTGTGAAAAGATTGTGATGTGCCGGTTACTGGTAAAAGGCTTTTAACTACTAGAACAGGGTGGACAACGAGAAAAGTAGCTCAAGATAAGGCTTGAAAGTCAGGCAGAAACCTTTTCACACAGGACCTTGGAGGCCATGTGAAAAATTTTAGCCTTTATTTTAAGAACAGTATGAAGCCAGCAAACACTTTGATTATATCTTCATGTGTGTTAGTATATAGACCAAGTTGCTGTAACAACAACAAAACACTAATGTATTGGTTCAAACAAGATTGAAGTTTATTTTTCTCTCCTATATAATAGCCTAAGGTAGATAGGCAGCTCTTTTGCAAAAAGCCGTCCATTGACCCAAGCTGGTAAGTCACTCTGGTATCTTTATCATAATGCTTCCTTATTTCCTCCAGACTTTTAGTTCTAGTGAGTAGGAAGGGAGAAGAGAGTATAGTGTAAAGGTCTTTGTCTTTAATGGCATGTACATGACACTTCCACTCATATCATATTGGCCTGAACTAAGTCACATGAGTAAAATACTAATTTTCGATATAGATTGTTTTCATTTTAAACTGTTTAATAACTGCTGCATAGGCATTTACCTAAAGACAGCTAAGAGTGGGAAAGGCATAATAAGCATTTTTAAATTATCTGAAGCAGAGCTTAAAAATGGGTGACATAAATGTGAGTTAATCAGAAAATACAGCAACAGTCAGGTGTTGACAAGCCCTAATAATTTATAGTACCTCTTTCTGAAGAAAGCCTTCACTATTAAGTGTGATTTGACTATAATTCAGTTACCAGTTTTTGCATACAACTTAGAAAAGTGTGCACCAAAACTGACATATCTGTGAAGCATTGACATAGAGAGAGTCATCAACGAGACAGCTACCAAACAGAATTTGGGGTGGGAATTGAGAAGGACTTCAAGGTTCTTATTAGTTTGACTGAAAGGTATCTTGGTTCTGGTGAAAGCTCATTTGGAAAAAAAAATAATGAATTCAGTTCACTCACTAAATTCAATAAACAATTACTAAGTCCCAGTGCTGAGTTGTTAGAAAATACAAAGAAGACACTATTTCTGCGAAGATATTTGTATAACTAACCACGATCGTGAATAGTTATAATGAAGTATGTGCATGATACTGTAGCTGCACAAAATATAGAATAATAAGTATTTTAAAGAGGGCAATTTATGCTGCAAGGAAGAGAACATGGTTAATCTGGGTTATGAAATATAAATTCCAAGTTGTCCAAGGAACAATGAGAAAGCATTTTAGTTAGAAGGAATTATACGTGTTAAGTTGCAAAGAATAGAGTTGTAAATATTTATTGTATGTATATTATTAACTAGGAACTTTTTTAGTTTTTGGGGATGAAACATGAATGATATCACCAAAAAAATTCCTATCTTCATCAAACTTATTATATAGTTGGGGAGGAACATAATAAACAAACTAATGTAATAGTATGTCAGATTAGCACTTTGGGCTGAGGCAGGTGGATCATTTGAAGTCAAGAGCTTGAGACAAGCCTGGTCAACATGGTGAAAACCTATCTTTAGTGAAAAAATAAATAAAAATAAATAAATAGTATGTCAGATTGGAAGTGCTATGGAAAAAAAAGAATGTGAAAGAGAGAGAGAGAGTACTGTGGGTGGAAGAACAAAAAATGATAGTATTTTGAAGCAGTGCATTCAAAGTAAGTATAACTGATAAAGGGATGTTTGAGGAGATAACTGAAGAAAGGGAGGAAGTGTGTCAAACAGCTATGATGTGTATGTTGTGTGGTGGTGATGGTGGGAGGTGTTTCAGGGAGAACAGTAAGTGCAAAGTTTCTGAGGCAAACATGAGTTTTGATACATTAAAAAGAAAACAAAAACAGTATCATAGAAGTAGAATTAATAAGGATAAGAATGGAAAAAATGTGCCAAAATGGGAAAAAAATGGGAAACTATTGTACACTTGCAGTGATGTGATTTAGTTTAGGATAGAAAAATATCTTCACAGATTCTGTAATGAGAATATACAACAGAAAAGGAAAGGCGATACAGTTAGGAGACTACCAGAATCATCCAATACAGCCTGTTTGATAAAATGCATGTTGAGATGCACAAAAAGAAAATGAGCATAGAGAGGTAGGTCAAGGTCAAATAACAATGCTCTTGTATGCCGTGAAAAGAGATAAACTTAGTCTTGTGCGATGAGGAACTATTTAAGAATTTTAAGAAAGATGATAATTTGACCAGTGAGCACCAGAGGCAAATTAATCCCAGTCCTGAACTACAGCCTACACTCCCAGCATCATTATTTCTGTCTTCATATCAGCTTTATTTCATATATTTAGTTTTTTTTCATTCACCAAGAAACATAGCTGACAACACATCCTGGTCTCACATCTTACACTGTTTTTATTTAGGGTGCCTACCCTCCATCTTTTCTGATTGGTCTTGCACCAGAGGGCAGGGTCTTCTGATGGGCAGCCTCCACTAAAAGCAGATGTTTGGAGTTCTGTGTCTTCCTAGGATACAGTAAAGTTGGAGAGAAGTCCACACCTACCCCCAACAATGAAAAAAAGCCAGATAAACCACAAAGCATATATATATTTTTTAACCTGTCAGAGATCTGAATGACAAGGAAACTAAATAGACTGAAATTCAAGGAGGTATAGACCCCTGTAAGAAGTGAGGGGATGTACAGATGGTTTCACCTTTGTCAGAGTATAGAAAGAACTGTGCTGGCTGCTGTACAGTGGCTAAGAAGAAATCAACTAAACTGTTAACACATTTCTAAAGGCTGAGTGTGGGACAGAGTGACTGTGTAGAAATCTGGGAAGACCCAGACAAAAAACGAGATTCTGTACACACTCACAGACTCTTTTCCATGACCTCTGCCAGGTGCTCATGGGAAAGACCGACATTGGGGAAGGAGACTAGAGAAAGTTTCCCTTGTTATTGAAGCCAATGAGAAAGGATCATGTGCTGCTACAGGAAGGGCACAAAACTCTACTTCTCATCTAGAAATTTCTTGAACGCAGCAAAAGGTTTAAGCCAAAGAGGTGGGTGGGGAGACAGAAGAGGGAAAATGAATGTTAGAGAAGAACAATTCCTTGAAAAGACAGTGACTAAGGGTCTCCCCCAAATAATGAAAGACATCAAACTGCGTGCAATAAATTGAGCATGTGTAGCAGGATAAATTTGATCACACACACACACACACCACACAATAAAGACACTTGTTTAGGCACATAATATTCAAACTGCCAAAGCAAAGGACAGAAAATTATAAAGCCTGCCAAAGTAAAAGTGATACAACACAGAGAAAGAGAACAGAATTACATCAGACTTCACGTCAGAAATTGCTACCTGAAAGAACAATGAAGTGACATTTTTGAAAGTATTGAAAGAATAAAAAAGGTCAATCTGGAATGCTATATTTAGTGAAAACTTCAAAACAAGAGCTAAATAAAGAATCAAATGTCAGAAATTGCTATATTGAACTAAAAAGCCAGATTCAGCTATTTTGCTCTCTACAAAACAGTATAGTTTCATATACAATTAAGTTGAAAGTAAAAGCTATACTATACAAACAATGATTGTAAGAGAGCTGAAGTGGCCATGCTAATACCAGATAAAATAAACTTTATACAGAAATAATATTGGAGAGAAAGATGGATGCTTTGTACAGATAAAAGTGTCAATACAGGTTGGACACGGGGCTCATGCCTATAATCCCAGCAGTTTGGGAGGCCGAGGTGGGTGGATCACAAGGTCAGGAGTTGGAGACCAGACTGGCCAATATGGTGAAACCCTATATCTGCTAAAAATACAAAAACTAGCTGGGCATGGTGGTACATGCCTGTAGTCCCAGTTACTTGGGAGGCTGAGGCAGAAGAATCGCTTGAACCTGGAAGGTGGAGGTTACAGTGAGTCGAGATCGTACCACTGCACTCCAGCCTGGGCGACAGAGCAAGACTCCATCTCAAAAAAAAAAAAAAAAAGTGTCAATACACGAAGAAGATATAATAATCATAAATGTATATCGCATTATAATAGTGCCCTAAAATACACAAAAACTTATGTAATGTAAAAACCAAATAATTAAACTATACTTGAAGATTTTAATGTTCGCTTCTCAGTAATAACTAAGACTATACTATTTTCTGTTTAATCACTAAACAGAAAAGAAATAAGAATATAGATTTGAACAACACTATCTACTTGATCGAACTCTCTGCCCCATGGTTCATAAGAGGAAAGAAATATATACCTTGGAGTTCATCAAAATGTAAAACATTTATCTCCAAAGATGGTCATTAATAAAGTGAAAAAACAAGCCACAGACTGATAGGAAATATTTCTACATCATGTATCTGTTAAGTACTTGTATTCGGAATATATGAAAAATTTTGCAACTTAAATAAAAAGACCACTCAATTTTAAAAGTTGGTAAAGGCTATGAATAGACACCAAAGATGATATGTGAATGAGAAACAATTGTAAGTTTCTTAACATATTATCCAATATGGAACTACAAATTAAACCACCATGAGATAATACGACATACCCAATGGAATTGCTGTCATAAAAGAAGAAAATATTATTTTTGAAGATACAGAGAAACTGAGACATTTATACACTGTTGGTGGGAAATTAAAATGGTACACAACTTTGAAAAAGAGCATGGCCATTTATTATGATGTTAAACATATGCATACCATAGGATCCAAAAATTTCACTCTTAGGTAGTTACCTTAAAGGAATGAAAACATGTATCCACATAAAGACATGTATGTATGTGTCTTAGCACCTTCATTCTTATTTAACATAAACTAGAAAAATCTAAATGAACATCAACTGGTGAATGGCTAAACAAATTGTGACATTTTCATATAATGACACACTACTCAGCAATTAAAAGGAATCAATTACTGATAAATGAAGAAACATAGATGATCTTTAATAATTTTATGCTGAGTGAAAAAAGTCAGAAACAAATGATATATATTTATATGATTATATTTACATGAAATTTCTAGAAAAGGCAAAGTTATAGATGCAGAATACAGATTAGTGGTTTCCTGGGAATGGGGTGGGATGGGGAGTTGACTGTAGTTGGTTATGTGGGGAAATGCTTTGGACCAGTGGTTCCCATCTTTTTGACATCAGGGACTGGTTTTATGGAAGACAATTTTCCATGGTTGGGGGCAGCAGTGGAAGGGGGGCGGTTCGGGAAGAAACTGTTTCATCTCAGATCATCAGGCATTCACCTGATTCTCATAAGGAGCGTGCAGCCTAGAACCCTCGCATGTGCAGTTCACAACAGGGTTCACGCTTCTATAAGAATCTAATGCCCTTGCTCATCTGACAGGAGGCAGAGCTCAGGTGGTAATTGTGCAGCCCAGTTCCTAACAGGCCAGGGTCTGATTGGGGCCCCTGCTTTGGACAATGGAAGTGTTTTAAAACAAAACTGTGGTTATGGTTGTGTGACTGTATGAAATCACTAACATTTCCTGAACTGCACACTTAAGCTGAATTTTATAGTGTGTTAATTATACCTCAATAAAACTTTTTCCAAAATATAGAAGGAAATAAAAGCTTCCTGGTGCGGAATGATCTAATTCTAACATAATTTTCTTGTCTCCTCTCTGACTTGGATGAGCTCTTCTGTTACACTCACTTCTGTGTTGAAGAGGAACATGGAAAGTTTCACCTCTCTTTCTCCCTCTTCGTCTCTCTCTTTTTCAATCAAATGGGAGGATCACAGTTCAATAAGCTGAAAATAAGGACTGACTCCATTGTTAAATTTAGAAGGTTCAGTCTGTGATCAGTATATATTCAGCCACTTTTCTACAGCGTTTTCTATAACAATGATTTTGAGAAGGTGAACTCTTATTAATCATTGAGGGGAAAGTCAAATGAAGTTAAATTGCTGCTCTTAACCAAAATGAAAAAAAAAAAAAAAAAAAACCCATACATACATATTCTGAAATAAACAAACAAATACCCATACATGCCCATAACATGGCTAGAAACCAATAGACTTTCCAGTCACAGTTAATGACAAATTAAATTAGTTTTGATAGTTCTTGTCTCTTTGTATCTAGATAGTTGAGGCTTAGTTATAGGCATGCTCAAAATCAGTCCGAGAACACGCTAAAATTCTATCCTGTAAAAAGTTTCAAAAAGTCCTGCAGTTAATTGATTATTGTATTTACCTCCCTATACAGGTAAAAGGGTACACAAGTGTGAAAATGTGAGGTGAAATTGGCAATCTGAAGGTAATCCAGTGAGAATAGAGAACAGGTATCCACAGGAGAATAACAGAAGCATAGGCTATACAAGGTTTGAAGCCAGGTAATAGAAATCTTAGAAGTCTAGGGATTTTCTTATGAACTACAACCTATTTTTAACAGAGGAGTTACAAAATGAAAGCAATATTTTATAAGAAATAGAGTTGTTGCATAACAGAACTGAAATGGATGGAAATGGAAGAATAAAGCATTAGGATATATTTTTGTTGTAGTAAACCTGGCATGGGGTAGTAACTAGGAAAGTGGCATCAGTGATGAAAAAAACATTAAACACAGTCATCAGTTTTTGAGAATTTTTCTATTCACCAAGCACTGGGCTATACCTTTGCATTCATTATTTTATTTTATCTTCTCAGAATTTTTGTTAGGAAAATAATATGCCTTGGACATGCAGAGTGACAATTTGGAGTCTGTGGCTTAGACAGGTAAAGAATTTCTAAATATTCTTTAGTTGGGAAATAGTAGAATAAAAGTACAAACTCAAGTCTTTGTTCTTAACTGTATTTTAAGAAACTAGATTTAATAATATATATTAAACACATTTAATATATTTGATTAAAGTGGCCAAGGACACCACTTTATAAATTCCAGGTGGAATTATTTGTTGGATCTAGAATTTGGATTGTGATTAGGAAAAACCACATTGACAACATGAACCCAAGTAGCAGAATAAGAATTCTGAGACGCTGTTTAACTGTATTGAAGTACTGACACCAGTACTGTTTGGCAGTGGTATATAGCATCTTCAACGTAACTGTGAAGCATATCCCACATTAACAATATTTCCATTTATCTTTGTAAATAATGTAGAAACTTACACAAAGATGGATGGAATACTTAGAAATTATTTTCTAACATGGAGACATGGATCAAGTTTTAGTTTCCATCATATCAATAATAAAGGCTTTAATTACTGAGAATGTTACGCCAACAGGACTGAGATCCTATGCCAACAGGACTGAGATCCCAAAGCACTGAATCATTCAGCCTGCTTTAAACCAAGTTAGAATCTTTTGCTTGTTTGCTTGTTTATTGTTGTTTGTTTTGAGATGGAGTCTCACTCTGTCGCCAGGCTGGAGTGCAGTGGCACGATCTCGGCTCACTGCAACCTCAGCTTCCTGGTTTCAAGCCATTCTTGTGCCTCAGCCTCCCGAGTAGCTGGGATTACAGGCATGCGCCACCACACCCAGCTAACTTTTTGTATTTGTAGAGACGGAGCTTCACCATGTTGGCCAGGATGGTCTCGATCTCCTGCCCTCGTGATCCGCCCACCTCAGCCTCCCAAAATGCTGGGATTACAGGCATGAGTCACTGCCCCTGGCCAGTTACAATCTTGAGTTGGCATTAGATAAGCTTTAAACCTTGATTTTCTTTAAAATTGTGTCAACCTCTGACACAGCATTAGTGAAACAAAGCAAAACGATGATAATTTTTCATTAAGAATTTTCTCAAATATCAAATATTAAAATATTCTCTTATAATTAAACTAATGGGAAAGTCTATATGATAAAGGAATATTTAAAAATATAAATTAAAATCACACTCATATATTTTATTTCTTAAAAGTGCTTATTCTGTCAGTAATAAGTCTGTGGTCTTTAAGACACTACTGATTAATTTTCAGTTTAGTGGATTTAGAGGCATCCAGAAAATGTACATCCCAGGAACTCATCAATCAGCCCAATCGTGTGATCAGGAGTCTCTCATTTAATTAATAATCCCACTTCATATTCATATAGCATTTTATAAATCTGATATCCTTAAATTTGTCAGACATGCTTTATCTGCAACAAAGAAAACAATCAGAACTTGGAATAAGATTTTAATGTGTAATGCCTTAATATATGAGATCAAAGACACCCATCACTTTTTTCAGAAAAAGGAAAATGTGATTACCAAGCTTAAGTGTGCTGTATATTAAATGAAAATCCTGATCATAAAGAAAGGTAATATCTACTCAAAAGTATAATTTCTGTACTTCGAAAATCATCTCAGCAAGAATTATCTTTCCCTATCAAATTGTAGCACTTGTCAAAATCAACTGCAAAGCATTTCAAGTGCTCTTCTGAATCAACAAAACAGATGTATAGCGATGTGAGGTTGCAAGGAGAAGGAAATAACAGTGAACCAGAGGCCCATCAGTGCCCTTAATCTCTTGAACCCACACTTAACACAGTAGACACTGTAGGTCTTTGGGACGCTACTCATAAGAGGGAAATACAAGGCTGATTTTTAATAATATGTAAAAATATGTAAAAATTATTTTCTTTCTGCTTTGCTGCTAGGCCTGTCCTTTCTTTACATTCCTAAATAGACCATAGACATGTGGTATGGCATTATTTTTTTGGTGGGGGAGTGGTTGTTACTAGTAATTATAATAACTCTGATGCAATTTGAGAAATTAGAAGGTAAGGCTGTAGAAGACAATAAGGGAGTAATTATTTTATCGCAGGTAAAATTTTGCTTTTACCTTTGCTTTTTAATCAAATTCTTTCTCTGTTACTGATCACCAGTTCTTTCCTTTTGTTTGACAGTACATTTCAGCATTTAGGACCAGACATTCTGTAGTCAGACTATCAGGGTGAAATCCTAGCTCCACACTCTATTGTGTGAGCTTGGGCAAATTAGTTCACCTCTCTACGCTTTACAGGTAAAATGGAGACAATAACAACAGTGCCTACCTCGTGCGGTTGTTTTGCAGATACCCTGAAATATTCCTTGTAAGGCACTGAAAATACTGCCAAGGACTTAGTATTCAAACATGATTCTTTGATTTTTTTTTTCTTATCAATAATATTCAAATGCTATGTTCTCTTTGTTAATTAAGCATAACCAAATAATTCTTACTAATGTTCTCTAGCATACTGTAAGAAAAAATTACAAATTTGAGTCTTTGAGATTATGTTTATAATTGGTATGTATATTTTAACATAACAATGAAAGTAATCTTTACTTAGAATAGCAAAAAGACATTATTATCAGACTCTCAATTTATTAAGTAGTTAAGAAGTTCCTTTATTATACTTCAAGTATAATAAAGTATAACATGTGCACAACGTGCAGGTTTGTTACATAGTTATACTTGTGCCATGTTGGTTTGCTGCACCCATCAACTCATTATTTACATTAGGTATTTCTCCTAATGCTATCCCTCCCCCAGACCTCAACCCCACGACAGGCCCCAGTGTGTGATGCTCCCCACCCTGTGTTCAAGTGTTCTCATTGTTCAGTCCCCATCTATATGAGTGAGAACAGGTGGTGTTTAGTTTTCTGTCCTTTCGACAGTTTGCTGAGAATGATGGTTTCAGCTTCACCCATGTCACTGCAAAGGACATGAACTCATCCTTTTTTATGGATGCATAGTATTCCATGGTGTATATATGCCACATTTTCTTAATCCAGTGTATCACTCATGGGCATTTGGGTTGGTTCCAAGTCTTTGCTATTGTGCATAGTGCCACAATAAACATACATGTGCATGTGTCTTTATAGTAGCATGATTTATAAACCTTTGGGTATATAACCAATAATGGGGTAGCTGGGTCAAATAGTATTTCTAGTTCTAGATCCTTGAGGAATCACCACACTGTCTTCCACAGTGGATGAACTAATTTACACTCCCACCAACAGTGTAAAATTGTTCCTATTTCTCCACATCCTCTTCAGCATCTGTCGTTTCCTGACTTTTTAATGATCACCATTCTAACTGGTATAAGATAGTATCTCATTGTGGTTTTGATTTGCATTTCTCAGATGACCAGTGATAATGATCATTTTTCATATGCCTGTTGGCTGCATAAATGCCTTCTTTTGAGAAGTGTCTGTTCATATCCTTTGCCCACTTTTGGATGGGGCTGTTTGTTTTTTTCTTGTAAATTTGTTTAAGTTCTTTGTAGATTTGGGATATTGGCCCTTTATCAGATGAGTAGATTGCAAACATTTTCTCCCATTCTGTAGGTTGCCTGTTCACTCTGATGATAGTTTCTTTTTCCATGCAGAAGCTCTTTAGTATAATTAGAACCCATTTTATTATTTTGCCTTTTGTTGCCATTGATTTTGGTGTTTTAGTCATGAAGACTTTGCCCATGCCTGTGTCCTGAATGGTATTGCCTAGGTTTTCTTCTAGAGTTTGTATGGTTTGAGGTCTAACATTTAAGTCTGTAATCCATCTTGAATTAATTTTCATATAAGGTGTAAAGAAGGGATCCAGTTTCAGCTTTCTACATATGGCTAGTCAGTTTTCCCATCATCATTTATTAAATAGGGAATCCTTTCCCCATTTCTTGTTTTTGTCAGGTTTGTCAAAGATGTGCAGTGTTACTTCTGAGGCCTCTGTTCTGTTCCATTGGTGTAATATATACACACACACACACACACACACACACACACACACACACACACACACACACACACATGTTTTGGTACCAGTACCATGCTGTTTTGGTTACTGTAGCCTTGTAGTATAGTTTGAAGTCAGGTATCGTGATGCCTCCAGCTTTGTTCTTTTGGCTTAGTACTGTCTTGGCTATGTGGGCTCTTTTTTGATTCCATATAAACTCTGAAGTAGTTTTTCCAATTCTGTGAAGAAAGTCTTTGGTAGCTTGATGGGGATGGCATTGAATCTATAAATTACATTGGGCAGTATGGTCATTTTCACGATATTGATTCTTCCTATCCATGAGCATGAAATGTTCTTCCATTTGTTTGTGTCCTCTTTCATCTTGTTGAGCAGAGGCTTGTAGTTCTCATTGAAGAGGTCCTTCACATCTCTTGTAAATTGGATTCCTAAGTATTTTATTCTTTTTGTAGCAGTTGTGAATGGGAGTTCAGTCATGATTTGGCTCTCTGTTTGTCTGTTATTGGTGTATAGGAATGCTTGTGATTTTTGCACATTGATTTTTTATCCTGATACTTGGCTGAAGTTGCTTATCAGCTTAAGGAGATTTTGGGCTGAGACAAGGGGGTTTTCTAAATATACAATCATGTCATCTGCAAACAGGGACAATTTGACTTCCTCTTTTCATAATTGAATACCTTTTATTTCTTTCTCTTGCCTGATTGCTGTGGCCAGAACTTCCAACCCTATGTTGAATAGGAGTGGTGAGAGAGGGCATCCTTGTCTTATGCCGATTTTCAAAGGGAATGCTTCCAGTTTTGCCCATTCAGTATGATATTGGCTGTGTGTTTGTCATAAATAGCTCTTATTATTTTGAGCTATATTCCATTAATACCTAGTTTATTGAGACTTTTTAGCATGAAGTGCTGTTGAATGTTGTCAAAGGCCTTTTCTGCATCTATTGAGACAATCATGTGGTTTTTTTAGCTGGTTCTGTTCATGTGATGGATTATGTTTATTGATTTGCATATGTTGAACCAGGCTTGCATCCCACAGATGAAGCTGACTTGATTGTGGTGGATAAGCTTTTGGATGTCCTCCTGGATTCGGTTTGCCAGTATTTTATTGAGGATTTTTGTATCAATATTTGTCAGGGATATTGGTCTAAAATTCTCTTTTTCTGTTGTGTCTCTGCCAGACTTTGGTATCAGGAGGATGCTGGCCTCATAAGATGAGTTAGGGAGGATTCCGTCTTTTTCTATTGATTGGAATAGTTTCAGAAGGAATGGTACCAGCTCTTCTTTGTACCTCTGGTAGAATTCGGCTGTGAATCCATCTGGTCCTGGATCTTTTTTAGTTGGTAGGCTACTAATTATTGCCCCAATTTCAGAGCCTGTTATTGGTGTATTCATAGATTCAACTTCTCCCTGGTTTAGTCTTGGGAGGGTGTATGTGTTGAGGAATTTATCCATTTCTTCTAGGTTTTGTAGTTTATATGCATGGAGGTTTTGGTAGTATTCTCTGATGGTAGTTTGTATTTCTGTGGGATCAGTGGTGATAACCCCTTTATCATTTTTTATTGTATCTATTTGATTCTTCTCTCTTTTCTTCTTTATTAGTATTGCTAGCAATCTAACAATTTTGTTGATCTTTTCAAAACACCAGCTCCTGGATTCATTGATTTTTTTGAAGGGTATTTTGTGTCTCCATCTCCTTCAGTTCTGCTCTGATCTTAGCTATTCCTTGCCTTCTGCTGGCTTTTGAATTTGTTTGCTCTTGCTTCTCTAGTTCTTTTAAGTGTGATGTTAGGGTGTCGATTTTAGATCTTTCCTGCTTTCTCCTGTGGGCATTTAGTGTTATAAATTTCCCTCTATGCACTGCTTTAAATGTGTCCCAGAGATTCTGGTACATTGTGTCTTTGTTCTCATTGGTTTCAAAGAACATCTTATTTCTGCCTTCATTTCTCTATTCACCCAGTAGTCATTCAGGAGCAGGTTGTTCAGTTTCCATGTAGTTGTGTGGTTTTGAGTGAGTTTCTTAATCCTGAGTTTTAATTTGATTGCACTGTGGTCTGAGAGACAGTTTCTTGTGATTTCTGTTCTTTTACATTTGCTGAGGAGTGCTTTACTTCTAATTATGTGTTCAATTTTAGGATAAATGTGATGTGGTGCTGAGAAGAATGTATATTCTATTGATTTGGGGTGGAGAGTTCTGTAGATGTATATTAGATCCACATGGTGCAGAGGTGAGTTCAATTCCTGGATATCCTTGTTAATTTTCTGTCTCATTAATCTGTCTATTATTGACAGTGGGGTGTTAAAGTCTCCCATTATTATTGTGTGGGAGTCTAAGTCTCTTTGTAAGTCTCTAAGGACTTGCTTTATGAATCTGGATGCTCCTGTGTTGGGTGCATATATATTTAGGATAGTTAGCTCTTCTTATTGAATTGATGCCTTTACCATTATGTAATGGCCTTCTTTGTCTCTTTTGATCTTCCTCCATCTCTTTATGTTCAGACTATGTGTGTCTCTGCACATGAGATGCGTCTCCTGAATACAGCACACTGACGGGTCTTGACTCTTTATCCAATTTGCCAGCCTGTCTTTTAATTGGGCATTTAGCCTGTTTACATTTAAGGTTAATATTGTTATGTGTGACTTTGATCCCATCATTATGATGTTAGCTAGTAGTTTTTGCCCAATAATTGATGCAGTTTCTTCCTACCATCAATGGTCTTTACAATATGGCATGTTTTTACAATGGCTGGTACCAGTTGTTCCTTTCCATGTTTAGTGCTTCCTTCAGAAGCTCTTGTAAGGCAGGCCTGGTGGTGACAAAATCTCTTAGCATTTGCTTGTCTGTAAAGGATTTTATTTCTCCTTCACTTATGAAACTTAGTTTGTCTGGATATGAAATTCTGGGTTGAAAATTCTTTCCTTTAAAAATGGTGAATATTGGCCCCCACTCTCTTCTGGCTTGTAGGGTTTCTGTTGAGAGATCCACTGTTAGTCTGATGGGCTTCCCCTTGTAGGTAATCCAACCTTTTTCTCTGGCTGCCCTTAACATTTTTCCCTTCATTTCAACCTTGGTGAATCTGATTATTATGTGTCTTGGGGTTGCTATTCTCGAGGAGTATCTTTGTGGTGTTCTCTGTATTTCCTGAATGTGAATGTTGGCCTGCCTTGCCAGGTTGGGGAAATTCTCTTGGATAATATCCTGAGGAGTTTTCCAACTTGATTCCATTCTCTTCCAGCACTTTCAGATTTATCAATCAAACATAGATTTGTTTTTTTCACATAGTCCCATATTTCTTGGAGGCTTTGTTCATTTCTTCTTACTCTTTTTTCTCTAATCATGTCTTCTGTCATTATTTCATTAATTTGATCTTCAATCACTGATATCCTTTTGTCCACTTAATTGAATTGACTATTGAAGCTTGGGCAGGCGTCACGAAGTTCTCATGCTATGGTTTTCAGCTCCATCAGGTCATTTAAGTTCTTCTCTACACTGTTTATTTTAGTTAGCCATTCATCTAACCTTTTTTCAAGGTTTTTAGCTTCCTTACGATGGGTTAGAACATGCTCCTTTAGCTCAGAGAAGTTTGCTACTACTGACCTTCTTAAGCCTATTTCTGTCAACTCGTCAAAGTCATTCTCTATCCAGCTTTGTTCTGTTGCTGGCGAGTTGCTGAGCTGTGATCCTTTGGAGGAGAAGAAACATTCTGGTTTGTAGATTTTTCAGCTTTTCTGCTCTGGTTTCTCCCCATCTTTGTGGTTTTATCTACCTTTGGTCTTTGATGTTGGTGATCTAGAGAAGGGGTTTTGGCATGGATGTCCTTTTTGTTATGTTGACTGCTATTCTTTTCTGTTTGTTAGTTTTCCTTCTAACAGTCAGTTCCCTCAGCTGCTGGTCTGTTGGAGTTTGCTGGAGGTTCACTCCAGTCCCTGCTTGCCTGGGTATCACCAGCAGAGGCTGTAGAACAGCAAATATTGCCAAACAGCAAATATTGCTGCCTGATCCTTCCTCTGGAAGCTTTGTCCCAGAGAGCCACGCAACTGTATGAATTGTCAGCCAGCCCCTACTGGGAGATGTCTCCCAGTTAGGTTACAAGGGGTCAGGGACCCACTTGAGGAGGCAGTCTGTCCATTCTCAGAACTCAAATGCCATGCTAGGAGAACCACTGCTCTCTTCAGAGCCATCAGACAGGGACATTTAAGTCTGCAGAAGTTTCTGCTGTCTTTTGTTCATCTATGCCCTGCCCACAGAGGTGGAGTCTATAGAGGCAGTAGGCCTTGTTGAGCTGCAGTGGGCTCTGCCAAGTTTGAGCTTCCCAGCTGCTTTGTTTACCTACTCAAGCTTTAGCAATGGTGGACCCCCCTCTCCCCGCCAGGCTGCAGCCTCACAGGTCAATCTTAGATTGCTGTGCTAGCAGTGAGCAAGGCTCCATGGGCATGGGACCTGCCAAATCAGGCACAGGAGAGAATCTCCTGAACTGCTGGTTGCTAAGACCATGGGAAAAGTACAGTATTTGGGTGATGTGTCCTGTTTTTCCAGGTACAGTCTGTTATGACTTCCCTTGGCTAGGAAACGGAAATACCCCGACCCCTTGCACTTCCCAGGTAAGGCGATGCCTTGCCTGCTTTGGCTTGTCCTCTGTAAACTGCACCCACTGTCCAACCAGTCTCAATGAGATAAGCCAGGACCTCAGTTGAAAATGCAGAAATCACCCATCTTCTGTGTCAATCATGCTGGGAACTGCAGACCAGATCTCTTCTTATTCGGTCAACTTGGAATGGACTGAAAGTAATCTTATTAGGCTAGCTAAATCTAGATATTCACCTTTTTTGGAAAGAGTTATTCAAGTGGAGGATAAACATTGTTTCTGGCCATAGACAAAGTTATATGACTGGATAGGATTTGTGTGGTTCCATCGTAAGCACACTTTACATCTATGTTGACTTTAGAACCTAACCACTGTGTAAGGTGCATTTTGTTGAAACCAATATCCAAATGACGTTAGAATGAAATGTTTTTCTTGAGGGCGCTACAGATGACACCAACTTTGAAAGACAAAAACAATAGCCAGATTTCCCTTACTTTCCATTCTTTTACTCTCAGAATTTTAGTGAGAGGAAGGTGAGGACAGTGAGACATATGTCCAAAACTCCAAATACACCACCCAGAAAGTGGTCTTAGAAAAATCTACAACTCAAAAGCGAGGACTCAAACACAAAACATTGCCTGAGCAACCATTTCTCGTCATGATTATACAATTGTTTTTTATCTCTGCATTACTACAATCCTATCCAACATTTAAGACCCCAATAAATGTTTTGCTTTTCCGTGTTATCTTTCCCAACTCCCACAGACATATTTATCTTTCCCTCTTTTGTGTTTTCAGAGTCTTTGTGGTAGTTATATTATAGCATTCAAATTGCGTTGTGATTTGTGTCTTCTTTTTCTTCATTTGATTATTATCTCCTCCAGGAAAATAGCTACTATTACTAACATTAAGCATAGAGACTGGTGTAAACTAGGCACTCAATACATGTTCACTGAATGAATAAATGAGTATATTTCCTATTTTTCTTACCATCTCCAAGATAGAATAACTGAAAGTATGTTATGGACTGAATGTCTGTGTTTCCCCTCTAGCCCAAATTTCTGTGTTGAAATCCCTAATTCCAAGTGCAGCTGTATTCAGAGGAAAAAGGTAAATGATTTCATAAGGGTGGGGCCCTAATCTGATAGGAGTATTATCATTGTAAGAGACATCAGAGCTCTCTCTCTTTTTTCCTCCCTGTTTATGCATAACCATAGGAAAGCCCTCATGAGTACTTAGTGAGGAGGTGGCTATCTGCCACACAAAGGAAGAGCTTTCACTAGATACGAACCCTGTTGCCACCTTGAATTTGGTTTTCCAGTCTCCAGAACTGTGAGAATATAAATTTCAGTTTTTGTTACATAAACCATTCAGTCTGCGGGATGTGTTATGGCAGCCCATGCAGACTAATATAAACTACTACATGTAACCTTGGTTGCTTTTATGGTACTTGCCAAACTCTTCTCTCTGATAAGCATCTTGGGGACTGGCTTCTTGTTTTACTTAGCACTAGAGTTGACCAATGGTTAAGTTTATTGAATAAATATATGAATGGATGAAGCTTCTTTATTAATTGAACTTACGTGACTACTGCTAAAAAAAATGAAACATCTTTTGATACAACTATATTAACCACATTTAAAAGAAATCTTAAGTACGTTTAAATTTATCAGTAGCAGAAAAAAATGACACTAAAACCTGACAGCATAAAAGGGCAAAGGATGTAAATAGATACATCACAATAATGTATCAACAAATACAAATGGTAATGAGGACAATGAACCATTCAAGGTCAGTAGAATAAATAAGTGCAAAGTTTAATAAGATACTCTTGTTTAGTAAGTTAGCAATTTTGAAAAGGATGTTAATACTCAATACATGCTAAGAGGTTATAATTCCCTTCAAGCTTTAGAAAATAATCTAGCAATATATATTAAGATGCTTAGCATTATTTATAACAGTTTGCCTATTATTTCCAATTCTAGATTCTATTCTAAGAAAATCGTAAAAGCAGAATTTGTTTTGTGATCAAATATTTGTATTCCACTGAATTTGCATAACTGTAGAAAAGAGCATCATAAAACATTGTGCTTAAATATGCATATATGTTGCTTATTTTCATTATAGAAATCAAACACATTTTGTTTTGGATCCTATCCTCTTAACTTAGTCATATTTTGAGGTACTCTCCCTGCTCTTGATTCTTACATGTTCTTAGAAGCCTATGCTGCCTAGAAAACTTCAGAAAGCTCTGTCATCCTCATTCACTATGGTCGATGCTCAGATGCCCACATCTAGAAGGAGAAGGTAACAAGTATTGATGTTCTATGAAAGTATATTGATATCACATTAACCATTCCTTAATTTTATACCGTCATCCCTGAGAATTGCTTTGTAATGAGGCTTCTAAGAATTTCTTCTTTTCTTTATGAGTTAAAAATAACACAAGTTTAACCATGTATAATTGGATAGCAGAATGGCTAAACTTAGTGGCGATGTAAACAAGAAATGCACGTAATAATCTACACTAAGTGCCTTGGACCATGCTGTTAAAGTCCCTGTCTGCACTAAAGGGTCACACTGTCAACAGACACATCACTTTCTGGTCATTGTAAGAACAGTCTTACCTTGGCAACTAAGCCAACTAGGTCAATGTGACCTTTAAATAGGTTTAGTCCAAACAAATGTAAATAATTCAATATTGCACCCAGTTTAAGTCTTCTCCCATTCTCTAGAATTAAGTCTAACTCATTGGCTGGAGCACAAAGAAGGGAAGCATGGTCTGTTACCTCACTGTGTTCTTTGTTATTGTTGTTTTCAATAAGTGAAAAAATTATATAATACAAATTAAATTATCCAATAAAAATAGAAGAAAATTAGACATCAGTTACAGCAAGAAATTTGGGGAGGCTAAAAAATATGTGGAAACAAGAGTGCAAACTTTTTTTCCCATAAGTTATTGGAGTACCGGTGGTATTTGGTTATATGAGTAAGTTCTTTAGTGGTGATTTGTGAGATTTTGGTGCACCCATCACCTGAGCAGTATACACTGCACCACATTTTTAGTCTTTTATCTCTCGCCCCCTCCCACTCTTCCTCCCCTAAGTCCCCAAAGTCCATTGTATCATTCTTATGCCTTTGCATCCTCATAATTTAGCTCCCACATATCAGTGAGAACATATGATGTTTGGTTTTCCATTCCTGAGTTACTTCACTTGAAATAATAGTCTCTGATCTCATCCAGATCACTGCAAATGCTGTTAATTCATTCCTTTTTATGGCTGCGTAGTATTCCATTTTAGGTATACATATATATATATATATATAGACAGAGAGAGAGAGAGAGAGAGTCACAGTTTCTCTCTCTCTCTATATAGAATATATATAACCACAGTTTATATATATACACATATATACATTATATACATTATATATATACATTATATGTGTGTGTGTGTATATACACACACAAGGACAGTTTGTTTACCCACTTGTTGATTGATGGGCATTTGGGTTGGTTCCACGATTTTGCTATTGTGAATTGTGCCACTATAAACATGCATGTGCAAGTATCTTTTTCAAATAACAACTTCTTTCCCTCTGGGTAGATAACCAGTAGTGGGATTGCTGGATCAAATGGTTCTTTAAGGAATCTCCAGACTGTTTTCCATAGCAGCTATGCTAGTTTACATTCCCACTAGCAGTGTGGAGGTGTTGCCTGTTCACCGCATCCATACCAATATCTACTGTTTTTTTATTTTTTTGATTATGGCCTTTCTTGCAAGAGTAAGGTGGCATCACATTGTGGTTTTGATTTGCATTTCCCTGATCATTAGTTACGTTGAACATTCTTTCGTATGTTTGTTGGCCATTTGTATATCTTCTTTTGAGAATTGTCTATTCATGTCCTTAGCCCACTTTTTGATGGGGTTGTTCATTTGTTTCTTACTGATTTGTTTGAGTTCGTTGTAGATTCTAGATATGAGTCCTTTGTCAGATCTATAGATTGTGAAGATTTTCTCCCACTCTGAGGGTTGTCTGTTTACTCTGATAACTGTTCCTTTTGTCATGAAAAAGGTATTTAGTTTAATTAGGTCCCAGCTATTTATCTTTGTTTTTATTGCATTTGCTTTTGGGTTCTTGGTCATAGAATCCTTGCCTAAGCCAAAGTCTAGGAGGGCTATTCCATGTTACCTTCTAGAATTTTCATAGTTGCAGGTCTTAGGTTTAAGTCTTTAATCCACTGAGTTGATTTTGTATAAGGTGAGAGATGAGGGTCTAGTTTCATTCTCCTACATGTGGCTAGCCAATTATCCCAGAACCATTTGTTGAAAAGGGTGTCCTTTTCCCACTCTATGTTTTTGTTTGCTTTTTCGAAGATCAGTTGGCTGTTAGTATTTGAGTTTATTTCTGGGTTCTCTATTCTGTTCCATTGATCTATATGCCTATTTTTATACCAGTATCACGCTGTTTTGGTGACTATGGCCTTATAGCATAGTTTGAAATCAGGTAGTGTGATGCCTTCAGATGTGTTCTTTTTGCTTAGTCTTGCTTTGGCTATGCAGGCTCTTTTTTGGTTCCATATGAATTTTAGAATTCTTTTTTCTAACTCTGTGAATAATGCTGGTATTTTTATGGGGATTTTGTTGAATTTTTAGATTGGTTTTGGCAGTATGGTCATTTTCACAATATTGATTCTACCCATCCATGAGCATGGGATGTGTTTCCATTTGTGTCGATCATGATTTCTTTCAGCAGTGTTTTATAGTTTTCCTTGTAGAGGTCTTTTGACTCCTTGGTTAGGTATATTCCTAAGTATTTTATTTTATTTTATTTTATTGCAGCTATTGTAAAAGGGGTTGAGTTCTTGATTTGATTCTCTGCTTGGTTGCTATTTGTGTATAAAAGAGCTACTGATTTGTGTACATTAATCTTGTATCGGAAACTTTGCTGAATTCTTTTATCAGTTCTAGGAGTTTTCTGGAGGAGTCCTGAGGGTTTTCAGGATAAGCAATCATATCATCAGCAAATAGTGACAGTTTGACTTCCTCTTTACCAATTTGGATGCCCTTTATTTCTTTCTCTTGTTTGATTGCTCTGGCTAGGAATTCCATTACTATGCTGAAGAGGAGTGGCGAGAGTGAGCATCCTTGTCTTTTTCCAGTTCTCAGAGGGAACGCTTTCAACTTTTCCACATTCAGTATTGTGTTGACTGAGGGTTTGTCATAGATGGCTTTTATTAAATTAAGGTATGTCCCCTGTGGCAATTTTACTGAGAGTTTTAATCATAAAGGGATACTGGGTTTTGTCGAATGCTTTTTCTGCATTTACTGAGATGATCATGTGATTTTCGTTTTTAATTCTGTTTATGTGGTGTATCACATTTATTTACTACCGTGTGTTAAACCATCCGTGCATCCCTGCTATGAAACACACTTGATCATAGTGGATTATCTTTTTCATATGTTGTTAGATTTGGTTAGCTAGTATTTTGTTAAGAATTTTAGTATCAATGTTCATCAAGGATATTGGTCTGTATTTTTCTTTATGGTTATGTCCTTGCCTGGTTTTGGTCATAGGGTGATGCTAGGTCCATAAAATGAATTAGGGAGGGTTCCTTCTTTCTCTCTTGTGAAATAGTGTCGAGAGCATTGGTACTAATTCTTCTTTGAATGTCTGGTAGCATTCTTCTGTGAATCGTCTAGTCTTGGACTTTTTTGTTGGTAATTTTGTTAATTACCATTTCAATCTTGCTGCCTGTTATTGGTCTGTTCAGGGTATCAAATTCTTATTGATTTAAGTTAGGAGGGTTGTATTTTTCCAGGAATTCATCCATCTCTTTTAGGTTTTCTAGTTTATGTGCATAAAGGTGTTTATAGTAGTCTTCAATGATCTTTTGTATTTCAGTGCTGTCGGTTGTAATATCTTCTGTTTTGTTTCTTAGTGAGGTCATTTGCATTTTGGATTTTCTCTCTTCTTGGTTAATCTTGCCAAGGTCTAGCAATTTTATTTATCTTTTCAAAAAAACAGTTTTTTGTTTTATCTTTTTTTGTTTTGTTTTAAATTTCATTTAGTTCTGTTCTGATCTTGGTTATTTCTTTTCTTCTGCTCGGTTTGGGTTTGGTTTGTTCTTATTTCTCTAGTTCCTTGAGTTGTGACCTTAGAATGTCAGTTTGTGCTGTTTCAGTTTTTTGGATGTAGGCACTTAAGGCTATGAACTTTCCTCTTAGGACTGCCTTAGCTATATCCCAGAGGTTTTTATAGGTTGTGTCATTATTGACATTCAGTTTGAAGAATGTTTTAATTTCTGTCTTGATTTTGTTTTTGACTCAATGCTCATTCAGGAGCACTGTGGTCTGAGAGAGTGCTTGATATAATATCAATTTTCTTAAGTTTATTGAGGCTCATTTTGTGGCCTATTATATGGTCTATCTTGGAGAAAGTTCCATGCACTGTTGAATAGAATGTGTGTTCTGCAGTTGAATAGAATAGGTGGATGAAATTTTCTGTATATATCTGTTAAGTCCATTTGTTCCAAAGTATAGTTTAAATCCATGGTTCCTTTGCTGACTTTCTGTCTTGAGGACCTGTCTAGTGCTGTCAGTGGAGTATTGAAGTCCCCCAGTATTATTGTGTCTATCTCATTTCTTAGGTTTATTAGTAATTGTTTTTATAAATTTGGGAGCTCCGTTGTTAGGCATGTATATGCTTAGGATTATGATAATTTCCTGTTGGACAAGGCCTTTTACCATTATATAATGTCCCTCTTTGTCTCTTTTAACTGCTGTTGCTTTAAAATTTATTTTGTCTGATTTAAAAATAGCTACCCCTGCTCACTTTTGGTGTCTATTTGCATGGAATGCCTTTTCCCACCCCTTTACTTTAAGTTTATGTGAGTCCTTATGTGTTAAGTAGGTCTTCTGAAGGCAGCAGATACTTGGTTGGTGAGTTCTTATCCACTCTGTGGTTCCGTATCTTTTAAGTGGAGTATTTAGGCCATTCACATTTAATGTTAATATTGAAATGTGAGGTTGCATTCATCATGCTTTTTGTTGTCTGTGTCCTTTTGTTTTTTGTTTTGTTTTGTTTTTGCTTATTAATATGTATTTTTGTTTTATAGGTCCTGTGTGATTTATGCTTTAAAGAGGTTCTGTTTTGATGTATTTCCAGGATTTGTTTTGAGATTTAGAGCTCCTTTTAGCAGTTCTTGTAATGGTGGCTTGATAATGGCAAATTTTCTCAGCATTTATCTGAAAACAACTATATCTTTCCTCCATATATGATGCTTAGGTTCACTGGATACAAAATTCTTGGCTGATAATGGTTTTGTTTGAGGAGGCAGAAGATAAGGCCCCAATCCCTTCTAGCTTGTAGGGTTTCTGCTAAGAAATCTATTAATCTGATAGCTTTTCCTTTATACATTGCTTGGTGCTTGGTATTTGGATGTATAGGTCTCTAGCAAGGCCAGGGAAGTTTTTCTTGATTATTCCCCTGAATATGTTTTCTAAGCTTTTAGAGTTCTCTTCTTCCTCAGGAACATCAATTATTCTTAAGTTTGGTAATTTAGCATAATCCCAGACTTCTTGGAGACTTTGTTCATATTTTTTTATTCTTTTTTCTTTGTATTTGTTGGTTTCAGTTAATTAGAAGACCTCGTCTTCAAACTCTGAATTTCTTTCTTCTACTTGTTGAGTTCTATTTCTGAGACTTTCTAAAAGTGTGTCCAAAGTCTCCTGAATTTTTTATTTTTTTTTAAGCTATCTATTTCCTTGAATATTTTTCCCTTCACTTCTTGTATCATTTTTTGAATTTCCTTGCAATGGGCTTCACATTTCTCTGGTCTCTTCCTGATTAACTTAATAACTAACCTCCCGAATTGTTTTATAGGTATATCAGGGTTTTCTTCTTAGTTTGGATCCACTGCTGGAGAACTAGTGTAATTTTTGGGGGGTGTCGAAGAGTCTTGTTTTGTCATATTACCAGGGTTGTTTTTCTGGTTTCTTCTGATTTGGGTAGGCTCCATCAGAGGGAGGGTTTAGAGCTGAAGGCTGTTGTTTAGATTCTTTTGTCCCATGGGGTGTTCCCTTTATGTAGTGCTCTCCCCCTTTTCCTTTGGATGTGGCTTCCTGTGAGCCAAACTGCAGTGATTGTCGTCTCTCTTCTGAGTCTAGCCACCCAGCGAGTCTGCCCAACTCTGGGTTGGTACTGGGGGATGTCTGCACAGAATCCTGTGATATGAACCGTCTATGAGTCTCTCAGCTGTGGATACCAGTGCCTGTTCCAGTGAAGATGACTGGGGGAGTACAATGTACTCCATGGGAGTCCTCAGTTTTGGTGGTTTAATGGTCTATTTTAGTGCTGGTTGGACTCCTGCCAGGAGGTGATGCTTTCCAGAAAGCATGGCTGCAGTAGTGTGGAGAGGGACTGGAGGTGGGTTAGACCCTAGAACTCCCAAGATTACATGTCCTTTGTCTTCAGCTACCAGGGTGGGTAGGGAAGGACCATCAGGTGGGGGCAGGGCTAGGCATGTTTGAGCTCAGACTGTCCTTAGGCGAGTCTTGCTGCTGATGCTGTGGAGGATGGGGGTGAGATTCCCAGGTCACTGGAGTTGTGTACCTAGGAAGATTATGGCTGCCTCTGCTGAGTCATGCAGATTGTCAGGGAAGTGGGGGAAAGCAAGCAGTCACAGGCCTCATGCAGTTCCCACACAAACCAAAGGGCCAGTCTCACTCCCATCATGCACCCCCCAACAACCACCAGTCTGTTTCCAGGTGGAAGGTATGTTGGGCTTGAAAATTTGCCCTGGGCTTACCTGCCTCCCAGCTGTGAAAGAAAAGAGTTTGGTTATTCCCCCACCTGTGGAGTCTGCACACCAGATTTGCACCCTTCCTGGAGTTCTGGTCAGGAGGCTTCTCACCCTCTTCAAATTGTTACAAAGTTCAGGTGGAGATTTCCTTCTCCCTGTGGAGGTTTGCCCCCTATTCCTCTGGTCACCCTCCCAATGGATCCCTGGGATGCCAAGCAGGAATGGCCTACTCAGGGGCGCAGTGAGTTCCCAGGGCCTTTCTGCTACTTTCTCTACCCCTGTATTTCGCTTGGCTCTCTAAATTGACTCAGCTCCACATAAAGTCAGAAACTTCTCCCGCAAACAGACTTTCAACTTCTCCAGTGGAGGTGTGTGTTTGGGAGAGGAGGGTATCCCTTTTCCACTTCTACAGTTGGGGCACTCACAGTATTTGGGGTGTCTCCTGGGTCCTACAGGAGCAGTCCGCTTCCTTCAGAGGGTCTGTAGGTCCTCTCGAGATTGCTGGTTTGTTCTTGCAGTCAGTCTGAAGTTACAATTCACGATGCGAACTTTCACAAGCTGCTCTGTTTGGAGCTGCAATCTAGTCCTGCCTCCTGTCCACCTGAGGAGTTCAACAGTGGACCGTGTGGGATCGAAAGACACCAGAGAACTGCCAGGCCTGTGGGCCTTGAGCCCCATCCATACAGGGGGATTGTACTGCCTACCTCACTGTGTTCTGTATCTCCACCTAGTCATCCTCAATTTATCATCTTCTGAGTCTTCCAAGGTCAAGGCAGGAGAAGGGGTTATGTGCGGAGTTGTGTAAAAAGAAAAAAATAGGTGTAATCGATGCTCATTTTGTTCTCTTTTAGTCCTCAATACCTTGTGAGGGGTTCGCATGCTAAATGCTGAATTGTCCGTGGAGCACAGGTGGGATCTTTTGGGTCGCCATTGAATAACTGTATTGCACCACTTTCTAGTTAGCAACTCAGCTCTTGCCCACATCGGTTCATCTCACCACTTACTGCTCTTACTGCTAGTGTTCCCCTGCCACGACAGAGAGCCCTTTTAGTCCAAGAAAGACAGATGGAGATGCTTGAGCTTGCCACTTTTTGTAGTATCCACTTCCCACATAGGAAACTAGTGTGTCTTTACTGAAGGTGGGCTGACTCTTGCTGCCCTCTCTGTGGTCAAACTTCTGCCTTGAAAAAAAATTGCAAGACAGAAACTCTAAAATTCCAAAGGATACAAGCTGAAGCTCCTAAGACTTTTCTTACCATTCTCTACTCAGGTGGCAGCATGTATGGACCTGTGCACGAATGCAGCTCAGCAGGCATCCAGCCAGGGTTAGCAATGCCAGTTCTTATGCCATCCTTAATCTCTAAAAGTAGTTCTTTTGGAGTATAATAATGATTTAAAGGAATGGCAGCCTTTCCCTTCCCTTTAGATATGGGATGGGGTGGAAAATAAACTAGAATGGCTCACTTTCTGCCAACTTTCCCCTTCAACAAAATTAGGATGTTAGCTTTTGTACATTGCATAGAATGTTGAATATGACAGTAGAAAGACCAATTTGGCTACCTCTTAGCAAACTCAAGAGAGGGGAGTCTGACAGTTTTTTGGCTGTTTTGATTAGAATGTGGAAATACTTATACTTGTTGTCCACAGCATGGGTCTTTATCCAAATTTTAAAATGCAGGAAAGGTCCCATTCAACATATTATGACACGTGGTCTTTAAAAGTTTCAGAGAGGCACAAAGAAGAAAATTAAAATCACCTGCAATTTCTCCATTGCTAGTTTTTGTGTCAATGTCCATTATCTTTTCTAGCTACCTATAAATAAATCTACATAAATATATGTGTTCAGAATCATATTTTATAAATCTGTTTAATCTCTGATTTTTCTACCTGAATTTATTAAAATAAAATTTATTGTTCTCATAAAGCATAATCTTCAGTGATGCATAGGTTTGCATTATTTTACAAAAGTTGCAAAAACAAAGACATATTGCTTTTGGTGCTTATGTAATCCTTTGGTGAATAACCTGGCTATTTAATTCATTTATCAAATATATTTTGAGTGCCACTGTGTGCCAGGAACATTAGGAACAAGACAAATATGGCACGACTTTGTTAGAACAAAGGGGCAAGAGGAAACTTTGGGGTTATGAATGTGTTCCCTATCTTTATTGTAATGGTGGTTTCACGGCTGTATCTATATATGTGAAAACTTAAGAAATTTTATACTTTTAATATGTGCAATTTATTGTGCCTCATTTATACTTTTATAATGCTGCTTAAAAAGGAAAAAATATCTACTGGGAGAAGACAATGTTTTTTAAGTATATTTAAATACAATACGCATTTTGAAGTCAAACTACAGTTTAATAAGGAAGCACATAACAGGAAGTTCTAGCCTCGTTTTGGAGAGGGTATCAGAGAATGTGTCCCTGACATTTTAGAGCAGAACAAAGCATGAATAGGAACTAGTTAGGTAATAAGATGGGCAAAACAAGGGGATGGTGGGGAAAGAATTCTACACAAAAGAGACTTTCAGAGTTCCATGATCCTGAATTGTGAAAAAAGAAAATGAAAAGTACAATGATCTAAAAGAAGGGGACCATGAAGGTGATTTAAGAGAAACACATAGAATAGTGAGAAATGAAAGTAAAGAATGAGGCAGGGACCAAAGTCTAAAGGAAAGATTTCCTGAATCACATTATATCCGAAGAGCAAAGAGTATTAAGCAAGTCCGTAGTAATATAGGATTTGTGTGTGTGTGTGTGTGTGTGTTTAAATATCACTGTGCCTATTATGTGAGGGAATGGCTATGTATATGGGGGGGTTGAACATAATTGAATTAGTGTTGCTACATTGTGCACTGTTGGGGGTGGGTGTGTCATAAGACCACTGCATTCATTTAGTCATATCTGAGATTGTGATTTGAACTAGATTAGCTTCATTGATATTGGCCATAATAGGCATTTAGGTGGCAGACTTGATTAGACTTGGTAATTGATTGTATATGGTAGGGGAGAAAAGGGGGCATATATAATAAATCCCAAGTTTTCGGTTAGAAAACCTGGTGGTACCTTTTATTGAGATTGTTAATACTGGAAATAAAACAAGAGTGAAGGAAAGGAATGTATTCAGTTGTAGATACTTTAAATTTGAGATGTCTGTGTGATAATTGAGTAGAGAACTAAAGTAAGCAGTTGTATATACTTGTAACCAAGCAGGTGGGCTTGGGATATGGTTTTCAAGAGATTTCAGAGTAGATATGATTGCTTAGAGAGTGAAAAATGGTGTGGTTTTAGTTGGAGTCTTTGTTATTTTAAAGAGGGCTCATGGGACCACGAAACCAAGAGCTCTTAATGCTGTGACCAAAGACTGAAGTTCTCTATAGGTTGCCAAGGCACTCAGTGGTGCTATGTTTTCCTGAGGAGATGTAAGACTTGGAAAAAGAAAAAAAAATAGACTGAGTCTCAAGAAACTCTAACATTTCCTATTTTGGTAGAAAGGGAGGAGTAAGCAAAGGAGTCTGAGAAGAATCAGTCAAAGATATAATAATAAGTCCAGTGGTATTTAAAGAGCTAAGAGGTTGCTAGTGAAAAGTAAGAGGAAGACTAAGAATTGTCCTCCATTTGACTTAGTGCATGGGACTGTATTATATTCCTATTGCTGCTGTAATAAATTAGCACATATTTGGCAGCTTAAAACAATACAAATTTATTCTCTTCCAGTTCTGGAGACCAGAAGTCTGGAATCAGCTTTGCTGGATTGAAGGTGTTGGCAGGGCGGATTCCTTATGAACCCTCTAGGGCAGAATCTGTTTCTTTGCCTTTACTAGCTTTAAATATATATATATATATATATATATATAATATATATCTATAAATAATATTTATAGATATATAATATATATAAAATAATATTTATAGATATAGATATTATTTTAATCGCTTTTGGGGTATAAGTGGTTTAATACATGGGTGAATTCTGTAGTGGTAAATTCTGAGATTTTAGCGCACCTGTCATTTCTTCATTTATTTGCCGTTTCTAGCCTCAAAAGATTGGCTGCCATTTTTGGCTCCTGACCTTCCTCATATCACTACAACTTCTTTTTTTTTTTTTCTTTTTTTCCTGAGACAGGGTCTCACTCTGTTGCCCAGGCTGAAATGAAGTGGCATGATCATGGCTCACTGCAGCTTCAACCTCCTGGGCTCAAGCAGTCCTTCTACCTCAGCCTCCCAAGTAGCTGGGAAAAGTGGTGTGCTCCACCCTGCCTGGCAATTTTTTTTTTTTTTTTTTTTTTTTTTTGCAGAGATGAGGTCTGATTGTGTTGCCCAAGCTTGGCTTGAATGCCTGGGCTCAAGCAATACTCCCCCCTTGGCCTCACAAAGTGCTGGGATTACTGTAAGCCACAGCACCCAGCCCCAACCTCTTTCTTATGTCATATCTCCTGCTACTCTCCTGTAGCGACTTTTCCCTCTGCCTCTCTATTTTAAGGGCATATGTGACTACATCGTTTGACCCACCTGCATAATCCAGACTATCCTCCCCATCTTAAGATCTTAGATTTAATCATATTTGCAAAGTCCCTCTTGCCATTTAAGGTAACATATTAACAGAATCTCAGAATTAGAACATGAGCATTTGGAGAGGGGGTATTATTCAACCTACCACAGAGGTCATTGTAGAAATATTACAAAATTAATGTATTTCAAGTTAAAGAGGGCGTGGTAGTAAGAGGTGAGAACAATGGAGAAAGCATGTGTAACCAATTTTGTAAAATTTTGCCATAATTTGGGAGGGAAGAGGAAAATTAGAAGATAGGAGATAAATGTGTTGGAGGAGGGCTTTTGATTATAGTGGGAAACACTGAATGTGTTTAAATGCTGATGGGAAAAATCTAAAGAGCATCAGAGGGTGAAGATAGAGAAACAGAAGAGTTAACAGGTGTTCAAGTTTTCTGATAAAAGCTGAGGGGCTGCAGTGAGGATCATGGAAGGAACAAGCATCTTTATTTACTCAGAAGTATTTTTGAAGCAATTTGAGTGTGGAATACTGTAATTGGGGGACAGCTTCTTTTTTATGCTTTTGAATTTAGTATTGATTAACTTTTAAAACACAATACAGAGCTATTTATTTATTTTACGATTTACATTTTTATTAAAATTAAATTACTCTCTTTTCTTTTTATATTATTTTTTCCAAAGAAAATATTTTTAAAAACCCAAACTGTGTCTCCGAGAAGTCTCAAATGAACAGCAAAATTCTTGCTGAAGAAGGCTCTAGTTTTATCGATTCTGCATAATCGCTCTTCTTCATATTTTACATTTCAATTTCTTTCTAACTTTGTGTTGGTTTGGATTCTCTGTCAGACTTTACTAAACTATACTATCAAGTGAGCTATACTGAATGTGTTACTGTTTCCAAAAGTTTATACTTAACATTCGCATCACCGTTTTTCCTCCCTTTCTTTCCATGGTCTTTTCTGTACATACAAAATACAACAGATCATGGCTTCCACTGAGAGTTCCAGGTAGAGCATTTCCAGTTTCCTATAATTGGTGCCTGCCATACCTGCTCACTGAACATTATGTAAATTATGGCAGAGACCAAGAACCCAGAGGGGTGTGTTTGTGTGAATGAATGTGCATGTGAATTAGTGTGAGTGTGTGAATGGGGTGTGTGTGTGCAAGTGGTGTCTGTGAATGTGTGAATGATGTATTTGTAAAAATTAATGTATGTGTGAATGGGGTGTGCAAATGTCTATGACTAGCGTGTGTGCAAACGTGTATGAATAAATGTGAGTGTGTGAATGCTGAATGTGCATGTTGATGTGGAGAGGATAACTATATGATTTTAGTAACAATTTTCAAATTAGAAGCTGTCTTACCAACTTTAGTGTAGATGATACAGATTTTATTTTTGACAATTCAATTTCATACAATTATTGAACATTTATTGTTCAAAAGATATGGTACTAGGGACTGCTAAGGAAAACAGTTTTGTTCCCAAGAAGTAAAAAATCTACTGGCAAAGTGGTAGGAAAAAAGAAGGGAGACAAACTGAGTAACTAAAAATAGAGGAAAATGTGATAGTGGCCTAGGGTCTAGTTTAGCTTGGTTGGGCAGACGCAGCCTCTCTGAGGACATTGCTTTTCAAGCTAAGACCTGACTATCAGAGTTATCCAACCAGGATGATGAATGGAATGTTATATATCCTAAGGATATTGGAAAATATTATGAAGGTTCAGAGAAGTTAGTAATCTAATTTGGTTTTGGGGTTCAGAAAGGTTTCAGATAAGACATGACATTTCAGAAAGGTAGAACATAACAGAGAGGAATAGAAGGTAAAGGGATCAACGGAGTTGTGGGAATAAGCCTAGTTTTGGCACCAACACGGGGAGACAAAGTAGTGAGGCCAAGAAGCAGAAAGTGGTCCATTTTGCTTGAAGTTGAGGGTTGAATTTTGTGAAATAAAGTGGAAGAGGTACTTGATATCATGTTTTGGAGGATCTTAAATGACTGTATCAAAAATCTGTATTTTAAAGTGCACATCATAGCAACATTAAAAGTACAGAAAAATAACATAATTGAAATTATAATGAGAGCTGCCTTTATTTAACAGCCACTATCGGCCAAACACTAAAAGAGGTATATAACCTCTTTTTATACACTCCTTAGAGAACTATAGAATTATATATACACACACACAGACACACACACACACATACACATATATATACACACACACATACACACACACACACACACACATGTATATATATATATATATATATAGAGAGAGAGAGAGAGAGAGAGAGAGAGATAGAGAAAGAGAGAGTGAGTCTTGCTCTGTCACTCATGCCGGAGTATAGTGGCACGATCTTGACTCACTGCAACCTCTGCCTCCCAGGTTCAAGCGATTCTCCTGCCTCAGTCTCCCAAGTAGCTGGGATTACAGGCACGCACCACCATGCCTGACTAAGTTTTGTATTTTTAGTAGAGACGGGGTTTCACTACGTTGGCCGGGCTGGTCTTGAACTCCTGACCTCAGGTGATCTGCCTGCCTCGGACTCCCAAAGTTCTGGGATTACAGGCTTGAGTCACTGCACCCGGCCCAAAGTATATTTTTATGAAGAGTTAAACTGATGCTTATCCATGATAAGTAATATGTCTGAAACTCATAAAGCTAGAAAGGATTTGAACCAAGGTCAGAGAAACATCTGAAAATCAGGGTGATTGGTTAGGAATACGGTACAATAGTTGTGGTGTCAAGAGTAAGAGGAAGTAAGAAGATATGTAAGAGTAGTGCTAAAGCCCTGAAAAAGGGAAAATGAGGTTAAAGACATTTTGGATGCAAAGTCTACAAGATTTAGAATCATACTTAATCTACAAAAAGAGAAAGGAATAAGCATTTTAGATTATGTCTTCCAAGGATAAAATGTGACATGGTTATTATTTTCTATTTTAATGCTTTGCATTTATTTTTTAACTGTTATTTGCAGAATTTTCAAAGAAATATATGCTTAGTGTAGGAAAATTTTAAAATACATAGTAATAAAGAGAGGAAAACCTTTCCTAACATCAAAACATTCATTGATAATCACTATTAATACTTTGTACATTCCTGAACTTTAAAAAATGTACGCAAAAATATTTGTGGGATTCTTTTAAAAAACATTTTAACATGGTTATTTTTATACTACAGGTAAAAATTTAAAGCCTAACTTTTACATCTTTTTACTGAATTATCATTGTTTTTCCTTATTATTGTATAAACTTCATAAACATTTTCCTGCTTGTATAGTATTTCATTACCTGGGTTTCTATTATTTTACTTAATCACTTACATGCTGTTTCTATCTAGGTTGTTTTTGATATATTTTTGAGGATAGCTTTTATGCGTAGGTTTTTTTTTTTTTTTTTTTTTTTTTTTTTTTTTTGCATTCAGGATTATATACTTAGACTAGATTTTCAGAAATAAAATTTTTAAATCAAAGAATATAGCCATTAGAAAATTCATAATTCACATTGCCAGAAGGTTTTCCATTTAAATTCATGTCAACAATTTTTGAGAAGCACATTTTACTATACTATCAAAAGTAGAGAGTATTACATTTGTAACAAGATATTAAAAGGAAAATTTAGCTCAATGCTTTAAAATAATAAATGTCAGTGAGATATAAGTCAGATTATTCTGCCGGATTTACAAAAAGTAGGTTGCCAAGACCTGGCTAGATGATTCCTAAATCTCTTACCCACATAGATTATCTTAAAAAAAAAAAGCTGAGAGAGCAGATGGAGAAAGGATTGTAAATAGATTTTTATTTTGGGAGGGTGCTGCTAGTTTTCTGTGTATCAAGCTCATCTTCTAAGTGAGGTAGGGCTGCAGTACCTGCTTCTCCTTTCAAATCTTATAAAGCAGCCTTCTCTGGCAAATGGGAAATCCTGAATTGTGTCCCATTCTGTTGGAGGATCAAGTGGACTAGAATCTGATTTGCTCTTGAGAAATGTCCAGTTTGAGGAATTAGCTGGGTACTCATGGGAGTGAGCACTGTTGTCTGAGTTTGTTATGGAAACTAGAGAAGAATCACATGAGAGAGAAGTGCCATGAGGTGATTTAGGACAGGCATGCTGGGGAGGTGAAGTACAGACTTCACCAGCAGGAACCTGGAGGCAAGGGAATATTCTTGGAAGGAGGAGCCCTTCACACTCAGAGAGTTGCATTCCCGCAGGCCATGGTTTTGTAGGAGAGAGAAGCCCAACCTCAACACAGGCTTCTGAAGCACCCAAAAAGGCTGCCAAGAGAAAGATCAAGCTTTAATCATTTGCCAGTACTTGAGTGGCAGCCAAGCAAAGAGAGTGTTTGTGGTAACCTCTTGCCTTTTTTCCTTCCAATCAATAGCTTCAGGTCTGTCCTTTTCATCCAGGGGATAGGCAAGAACTCACTCCTCTGAATACGCTCATAAGGATGATAAGGAATAAATTAAAGAGAAAGGAAAAGACTGCAACTTTTGGTTTTCAGTTGTATTTATTTGAGAATTTCTGAGCTTTGAGATTTTTTCTCAGTTTGGTTAACCAGCCATATTTCTCTTTCAAAGCATCTATGCAGCCATAAAAAAGGATGAGTTCATGTCCTTTGTAGGGACATGGATGCAGCTGGAAACCATCAAAATATCAATAAACATCATTATAAATACTAATGTTAAATCTTTGTATTCTCATCTAAAATACCTAAAATACTATTTTTGTACACTTTCAGTTTGATGAATGTGTATTTCATTTACAATAAAGTTAGATTTTGTTTTAGTTATTACAAAAATAAATACTACTTAGAAGAGTGTGTGGCAACGTAAGAGGCAGTGTAGGGTAATGGAAGGTACACTGATAATTTAACTTCAGAAAAGCATCTTTCAGCCCCAGTTGGCTTCTAATTATGTGACGTTGGAAGGATAATTTAACCTTAGAACCTCAGGTTTTAAATATATGAAAACCCGGAAGCTGTCACATAGTATAAAATAACATGGTAATTTTTTTTAGGCAAAATGGAGATTTTTGTGTCTTAAATTCCCATTCCTGTCCTTGCACCACATCCACTTCACACTCTCTCCCATTTGTAGGGAGGGTATCTTTCGTAAGATATAGATCCACAGAATTTATCTGTATAATAGCATCAAAGTTACTCTAAAATAGGCAGTCATTTGAGCAATAGAAAAATTTGTTGACATTTCTTTCTAAAGCACCATCAGAGAATCAGCTGGGGCAATCTCCGAAATTTTAGAAAAGTATCCCTAATCTTACAGATTATCAGCAAGAAAAATAAATAGCGATTTCCTAGACATGAACACATTCTTTCCCCTCTCCTCCACCTACCACATTGGAAAGCAATGTGGAACTAATAATTATTTCTTCAGCAGTGCAAATTATCTCTGTCTTTTATTCCCACACTATCTTAAACACAGAGTTCCCTTTCATGTTATAGCCAGAAGGGTTAGCTTGTTAAAAACTTGTCCCACCATTCTCCAAAGTGTCATTCAGGGATCCACTCATGCGACTCTCATTAATGACAAAGACCTGTGTCTAAAGGAGTATGCAAAACCCCAGAGAGTGTAAAGACTCAAAGTGTTATTGAAGCCAAACCATCTTATCTATAGGTGAGCCTTCTGGGTCATGGTGGATTCATCCCAGTGAAATAAAGTGCAGAAATTTTTGTGTACTTGGGCCTCCTCTGCAATTGCTAAATGCAAAGCTGTAGATCACCTCCCCCATACCGTATACAAATTACCCAATACAACAAATAAAAGCTTTCCAAAGCTGTATCATACATCATATAAATTGTTTAACCCTATTCAAAAAACAAGTATTATGCCAGTCAGGTAGCAAAATTAAATATCTGCATTTGCAAAATTTAAAAGCAATTGCTTAAAATCTAATTGTAAATTAATTTCTTTCCACATTTCTTTCAAAGCTATTTAATAAAAGTTCACCTCAAAAAGCCCAATATATGCCCACTTTCTTTATACAACTTTCATATGTATATAGCTTTTGTTAATGCAGTTTCACAGAGGTGAGGATTCTAAAGAAAATATTTCTATTAACTCAGATATTGCAGAACTATGAGGGACTGCTTATGCAGACCCTTGATTAAAACATACTTCCAGTTTGAGGAGTTTTATACTCTATTGTAGAACTGAACAAACCCCCTGTAATTTAGTTATGCAACATTACTTAGTTTAACTGGCACTTTATGTTCTCCTGTGTTCAAATAAGAATGGGGAAAGAACATTCCTCATCCATCGGAGGACACAGACTGTATTTTGTTAGGACAGTCATCTTGTTATGTCCCATTCGGCTCAGGCCCATTAAGCTTTTGGGCCTAGAATTGCTGCCTGCTGCCAGGATTAATATATCAGTAGTTTTTCCTCTTTAGTTCATGGTTACTTTTCAAGAATTAAATGATCATTCAGAAAGTTAGCTTCAGTTTATGATCTGTTAAACCTATGGCAGATCTGATACAGAAAAAGCAAAAGCATAAATGTTATGAGTAGTAAGTTTCCTTTGCCAACATCTGTCCGTTTGCTGGTCTCTTTTTTTTTTTTTTTTCTCAACCAGAAAATCAGTATTCCTTCCTAAGCCTTTGTCTTTGTGATCCCAGGTCTTACATCAATGGGGACTGGGCTTCCCCAGGTAGAAAAGGAATGCTTATCCAGTAGCCATCAACATTTCCTCCTCTAATACGGCAGTCTTCCACATATGTTAATTTTCTTTCTCTCACCATCATATTTATTCTACAAGTGAGTTAACACATCATATGCTATGGTAATACGTTCTAGATAAATGAACAAATGTAATGGAATAAATTTTTTTTTCTCTTGGTGCTTTAGATTTTCTATATGATTGTTGATAAAACATGTCAGATTCACAGCCCTGGAAATTAAAAATCTGTAGTTTACAGAATTGATTCAGCAACTGGGAGAGCACAAGTCATCATTGTCAGCAACCAATATTGTTCAACTAGAATTTAAATATCTCAGCTAGTTCAGACATAAATCTCTTTAGTTATTAACTCTTTACAGTCAGAGTACTGTTGCATTAAATGGAAATTCGTGAATGAATGAATGAATGTATGAATTAACATAGATGTACAAACTGTTTGTTAGCTAGTCATGTGTTCCACCAGTTTCTAATTCTTAATACATTCAGGAAACTCACTATGGATATTTTCTCAGGGAAGTACTGACTCTGGCAGTACTTGTTGCTGTGTCACTTACAAAGACAAGTAGATATTGAAAAATTAAAAATAACCATCTCTTGTAACATCTCCATTCTGAGACACAGAGAGTAACAGTGAAGCAGACAGCATTTTTTCAATGGAAAAATTAACCATGTGTAAATATGTTACATAATTCAAGAGACTTTTTCCTTCTACATATGGTTTACACTTGATTTACTTAAAGAGTCTTTTTAATTCAAATTAACTTAATTTAGAGCCTACAAACTGGAGAAAATTTTGAGAATATTTTAAAAAGTGAAAAAGCAAGCATTTAATTATGATTTCTATTAAAATTTGAGAGCATCATTAACCACTGCATTTTTTTTTTTTTTTTCTAAACTCATCACCTGGTTCCAGCTCACGGCTTTTTTTGTAAAACCTTCTGTAAGATAACTGCCTCCACACCACACTCCCATCTCAGCAAATGCCTGCTCCTGGGCCAGTTGTCCTTGTTCCTCTTTTTTGGCTACCTTTCTAACTTATTCATGTATTCCACAGTATGGAAACCAGTTGTTTGAATGTATTTTTTTCTACAAATCTGAGAGTTCATTGAAAGAAGGGTCACAATCGAAGACATCTTTGTAAACTTATCCCCTTTGCCTTCCGCAGGATCTGGCACAATGTGGATACTCAGTCAATATGCATAGAGTAAATACATGTGTCTTATGACAACATCTGTCCCTTCCAATCATTACCGGCACTCATATTTCATCCTTTGCTTACTTGCTGGATAGCCCCGTTAAACATTTGATTGTTTTGAGGAATAAGCTATACTTTTTTTTTGAACTAATATTTTCAGATCTTGGGTACACTGGGCCTAAATCCCCTAAATAAGCAAATAGTTTTCAGGGAAGCAGGCTACCATCCAGCCCTCATTGGCAGGGTCTAAACTTCTCTAATGAGGCCTGGCTGCTATTTTGAGCCAAGAGTTCTGACTGTCTGTTTCCATTTAGCAGCAAAATCCTTAATCTTCATCGTTCTCCAAACTCCATTTGTTTTCCAGTTTTTCTCACATTCCTGACATCAGCCAAATAAAGTAGTTCCATTTCTTGTCCATTTTAGTATATTTTTATAGGATGTTCATGGATATCAGATTTTTTTGCACCTTCTCCACTAGCTAAATCATTATTTCTGCTTCCAATCTGTAGGGAAAATTTCCATTCCCCTGGCTTTTGATTTTGGTTAAAAGTAGCCTTCTCTATTGTGAAATGCTGATAGTATAGCATAGTAGATGGATACATATACATGATCTTAATGCAGTTTCAATCAGTGCTAACTGTGAAATATGTTAAGGTACCAAATAATACAGAGGAGAGAAAGCTGATCTCTGCTTGGTGCTTTCAAGGCCTGACTCTAGAGTCAGATTAACAACGTGTAAAGATCCAGAGGTATGAAAGAGCCTGTCATGGGGACTGCAAGAAGTTCTGTATCTCTGAAGCATTGGAGGGTTGAAAGGGTGTTCAATAATTAGGGGGATGGTGCGATTGGCTTCGTCTTTTAGAAAGTTAACTCTGGCCTCATGGTAGAAGCTAAGTTAAAGAGGATGAGAATTATGAGTGAATCTGAAATCATTCTGAAGTGAACGCCAAGGCTCTTAAAGAAAAAACAGTAAAATGGCAGGGTTAGGGAATTAACCATTTTCTATCCTGGAGAAAGGAGGACATTTAGAGGGTTACAAATTAGGAGGAAGGGTAAGAACTCTAGGGATAAATGTGCACAGAAATGGGGAAGTTGTAATCTTGAGTGTAGAACACTGAGTTGCACGTACATGATTGAGAAGTCTCGGGCTGTGTATATATATGTGTGTGTGTGTGTGTGTGTGTGTATCTATATATATACCTATGGCAAAATTACAAGAGGATTATAGAATAATATACATGAGCAGCTCTGATACTCTCTGTGCCATGCTACATGGAAAGAGTACATGTGAAGATGTGAAGAAAGAGAAAAAGAAACGCTCCCTGATTGTTAATTGTTGGGGGCTAACCAATATAAATCTGAAACCAGTTTCAAAATATGTTCTGAGTTGCAGATATTAGTGTTGTGGGACTCCAGAAAGAAGTCAGATCAAGGTCTTCATGAAAGATGTCAGATTTGTGGAGTTTGGACCAAGTTGAGAGTATGACATTTAAACTCCGGGAGGATGATAAGAAGGAAAGAAGAGGAAAAGGATGGAACCTAACTGATTCGTGAAATAGGAGACGAGACAGAAGGTAAATGGTTTAAAATCAACAGAGCATGTTGAGGGACAATAAGCAAAGGTTTTATAAGAACAGTGAGAACAAATCACAGGGGAATCCACAGCACTCAGACATGGAAGATTGTGTGATGGTGTCGAGAACTGGGAAACCCTAAAGCCTTCATCCTTCATAGCACTGGGCACTGGCATAATGGAAGACTGGTCTTGGGAAATGGGAATGATAGATTCACAGAAGGCCAAAAGTGACCTCCAAAAACATTTCCTGATCACCATCTTGCCTTGGCAATACAAGACGTCTAAATGCTTCCTTTGGCACTCTTCTTGTGTTACAATTTGTTTGCTTATATAGCTTTTTAAAGCTAACTTTTGATTTATTTCTCATAGCTAGAATGCTGCAGATATCCTTCCTCTGTGGAGAAGGGGAATATAAGAGTTTCATGGCACTACCTGTAAAACTCCTACCACTACAGGCAAAGGCTCTTGCTAGACGGTTTTTTTCTGATGTGACTTGAAATGTTTATTTTCTTGCTTGTCAGCCAAACCCATTTTTGGGTTTTTAAAAGGGATTTTTAAAAGGGGGAGGGGGATGGAATCAGAAACAGCACTGTACTCGGCACGTTGAAAGCAAACGTTACATATTGTCTTAATAATATAATACATAAGCATAAATCTATGAACAGTTAGAGAAATATCCTTATTGCTGACACTGTAAGCCTGCTTTTATTTCCGGGCATTTGACTAAGTCTGTAGGCAGATGTGTTAAGTCCTGCTATCCTGCTGTTTTAGTGCACACTGTAACTACAAACAACTGAGCCTGATTTCCACACCACAGAGGGAAAGTCAGGGCTGCCTTTGAGTTCTACCTTTGTAACACTTGGCTTTCAGGTAATAGTGTTTTAAGCTTCATTTATTTATACTAAAGGGGCCACTATCGCTCTAATAGGTAAAAAGATAATTGTAGTCATGCATACTAAATTCGTTGAGTAAATATGTATAGTGGAAAGAAGCAACCCGTATTAGGTCTGGTCTTAGTTTGAGGACTGGCAAACAGTAAAATACTCCATGAGCTTCTAGTTTTAAAAAGTGAACTCGGTCATAGAAATCCACACTTCCTGGTGGCATTGCTGTGATGGGCTGCTGCTGGATTGCTGACAAACCATTCCAATGACACTACATGCATGTGTGCCACATCCGGGAACATAGGAAGAGAAAGGAAGAAGGAGCGATTCAAGGAGGCAATTACTGTCAATTATACCCCAAAGGCTTAAGGCTGTATGTGGAAAACATTAATAAAGCACTGAAGAGTAAAGCGCTGGCAAACTGACATTTAAGTGGAAAACAGTGTATTTCAGGAGTAGCAAACTGGCAGCCAGGTGGTCTGAATCTGGCTTGAATATGTGTTTTGTTTGGCCTTGGTTGTTTAAAAACAACACAAGTTGAACTGCCTTTAAGCATGGCATGTGTCCTCTGACTCTCTGCTTTCCCCACCACTTTATATTGTCATATACACATCACACTTGATTCATTTTGTGCCTGATGCTATTTGAGTTTATAACAGCTGAAATAATTTTTTGGACTTTTTATAGCAGTATTCCATTGTAATAAAGAGACTTTGGAGGCAAATGACTTGAGATGAAATTTGAATTAAGTGATTTATTAACTGTACAATGCATCTCCTTGGACTTCATTTTTCTCATCTTTAATAAATAAAACTAAAAATAATCCTACCTGCTGTACTTACAGATGGGTTAACCACAGGCTAAGTGTAGATCTCAAATAACATAAAGTATGAGAATGTTTACTCATGGTGCTCTATAGTTAGCTATTCTTTTGCTTCAAAAAATTTTGTTTCTTGAACTCTGATTTCAGATATACTTCACAACAATTACAATTAACTTTGTAATCATGTGTCTGGGGCCTTTCAACTTGTTGCCATGTGTGTACATAATTCAGTAGTTCCCAAAATTGGATGCATATGAATCAGTGGTGGAGCTTTAAATAACGTTGATAAATGATTCACATCCACAACGATTCTGAATTAATTGGTGTAGGATTGGACTGGGCTTCTAAAGGTTTTTGGTTTGTTTTTGTTTTTAACTCCCTAGTTGATTTTAATGATCAAAGATTGAGAACAGTACAACCATTATTGAATAGTAAAATTTAGCCCAAACTGATTTGGTCATTCTCGGTATATTTTGTAATAAAATAGATAACCGTGGCTATTGCTGGTTAGTTGTTCCATCATTTATATCAGTGGTTCATAAAGTGTGACAGTATTAATATCACCTGGTATTGGAGGCTGGATAATGGTCCCCTCAAAATATCCTAATCTTCGGAATCTGTAAATATGTTACTTTACATGGTAATAGGAAATTTGAAGGTGTAACTAAGTCAACAATCTTGAAATAAGTACATTTTCCTGAATTATACAAGTGGGTCCAATGTCATCACAGGATCCTTGTAAGAAAGAGGCAGAGAGTTCCAGTCAGAGAGAGATGTCAGGGCAGGAACTAAGGTCAAGGAGGAGAGAAGCCGCCACTGCTGGAAGCACTTCTGTCTCCAAATCAGGAGAAGAGACCACAAAGGAATAAAGATGGCTTCTAGAAGCTGAAAACTGTAGGACAGTGAACTCCTCCATAAACCCTCCAAAAGGCATCACCTTGATTTTAGCCCTTTTAGACCTTATTTCAGACTTCTGACCTACAAAGCTGTAAGATAATAAATTCGTGCTTTGTAAGCCACTACGTTTGTGGTGATTTGTTATAGCAGCAATAGGAAACTAATACACATGGGAATTTCTTTAAAATGCAAATTATCAAGGCCTCCTGCACAGCTACTATATCAGGATCTCTAGGGGTGGGGCCCAGCATGATTTAATGAGCTCTCCAGGTGATTCAGAGGCACAGAAAAATTTGAGAAGCCCTGCTTTAGATTACTGGGCTTTAATCAGTTTTATTTATTTATTTATTTTTTCTCTTTCTAAAATGCGTGGTTCTAATGGTTTTGCAGTGGGAGAGCAGGTACACTCAACTCATCTTTTACAGAAGGGTTTCTATCATAGAATAGATTAAAGAGAATCCTAGCAAGAAGGCATTTAAAGTGAAGACAGTGATGGGAAGGAAGATTCTCAATGTCTAGCTTGATTGCTGGGCTTGTAAAACTATGTGTTTTAAGAGAGTTCTGATCTTTAGTACAGAAATCACAGACTTCAATTTAATACATCCTTATTTGGTGAACACACAATTGCTAATATTACTAGACATTCCTTTTTGTTATAGGAGGATTTGAGGAAGAGACAAAGTCAACCTAAAGATCCCAAATCATGTCTTCTTTTCAGTTCTATGCTATTCACACAAAAAGTTTAATTTGAAGCTGAAGTGGAACAGATAGCAAATATTCACATGCTTTAAAAGCCTGTGCATTGTCAGAAAGAGTGAGGGGGGAAGAAGAATTTACATTTTAACAAAATGTTTGCAATTTCAAAATACCTTGATTGACTACTGCCCAGTGAGTGAAAACCATATGCAACCTGTAAACGTGAAAATTTTCTGCTGCTTTGATTCTCATAATGAAAACTTCGAGCAGCCCCACATCTGTTCCCTAAGGTCTATCTAATCCCATTGTGTCTGTTTAAACTGTCGGCAAGTATGTGCATGGTTTGAAGACTAGGCGCCTCTCTGTGGGGAACAGCATAGAGACTACTGATTCATATCCCGGAGGTTTCTGATGTATTGAAAGCCAAAACTTTCCACTTTGACATTGAATGGTGACTAGTTTAGCTACTATAACATCACCAATCCTGCAACCCTTGAAACTGTCTGTCTATGAACTTTTCATTTGACCCAACTGGGTACTCTACATTTGTCACTGGAACCTAAGAACGATCTTCTAAAAATATTGAAGCCACTTCTTCTGTTATTTATAGCACGGTCTGTAATTTCTGCGTCAAACTACTTAACTGCATTTTATCATACTTTAAAAAATATGGTATGAGGATCTAAAGTTCAAGGAAGTATAACAATCCATTGAAAAATACTCACCAGACAAGTAATCATACAGTCTTGTGTCACCTGACATGCAGTGAACAAGCTGATAAATGAGTCAGGATTTAAATGGTAATTATCATTTATCATTATAATAGACTTATTAATTCATAAGTTCTTGGTAAGCCAATTTTCTATAAAAAGGTTAATAATAAAAGTGGAAAAGAAAAAAATAGCCCCGATGTGATAAAAAATGTAAGAGCTAAAATATCTTTACTACCACATAGCCCTCCTAATTATCTAGTAGTTTTATATTAAAATGTTTCTTAATACAGGACTATATTTTCTCAGTATTTTGAAAGAACAAAAAGTATAATTCTTTTTATTATGCAACCCTCACTCTCCTCCATATGAACCAGCATAAATAGAAGAACCAAATGAGGATAACATTTGAATACTCTAATATAATCCCAAATAAATAAAGATCGTTTTAAACAGTGATTCTTATTTTTAGTAAATGCCAGGGTATCACATTCAAAGTTGTTTACTGGACTACATCTTGTATTCGGCACAGCAGCAGTACATACATATCTGCTGCAGATTCATGTGGATAACAATGACAAACTGAGCCAACATAAGCATGATTAAGTCTGTTTTCGCTTAAAAGTACAAACCAGCCATGTTGAAGTCTATTTCAATAATATCAGTAAAAGATCATTTTAATTGTGCTTTGTACAATTATAAAAGGACATGCAACTATGAGAAAGGCCTGAAGAAGAAAAAGAAAAAATAGAACGTAGCTTAAAAAGCTGCTAAAACATAACAACTGCTGAAAAGTCAAAGATACAACCTTTTGGAACTAATTTATTTCTTTAAAATGTTTAAACCACCAGTTTAAATTGTTACGATTGATTATAGCCAGGGAAATGGGGCAAATTATCCATCTGTATAACTTCAGTTCTGAATTTGGAACATGAACTATAAAATCCCATGATTAACAATTTTTACTCTATTTTTTGTTGTCCTTAGGGTGAGAGGTATTCGGCACAAAACTGGGCTATCAACTGGGTCAAACTAAATGAAACTGAAATAAAAGTAATCGAAATCCTTAAGTTTAGTCGACTGCAGAGTCAGACTATGAGATTTTACTGAATGAATGTGCATCCAAATTGTTAGGAAACTTTTGATCATAAACCAAATTAGTATGTTTCCATTTAGTCGGGCATAGAATTTGAAGGACATAGAAAGGTCACATTCATTATCTTAAAACTGATAGAATAGAGATTATATAAAATAACATGTATAGACACATATGTGTGTCCCATAGCAAGATATTAAAAAACTGAATAATTATGAATGTTATATTTCCCTTTATATGTATAGAAATGTTAATATGGTTTAGGTCCAAGTGTCTAGACCATGGGTAGATAACATGCTATTGGCATTCATAATTAAACTTTCATTTAAATAATAACTGTATAATTACGACCACATTGCCTGACAAATGTTTAACACATACAGCTTCCAAAGTTTTACACACTGGAAGAAAAGAAGGGATCACCTAACAAAAATTGACAATAGCAAACAAATGACATGGAAGAAAATCTTGATCAATTGATTGATTTTCCTATTGTCTAAATTGGAGACTGTGTGTTAGGGGAGCACCCTGATGTCTTGCCTAGAAATTCATGTTAATGTTTCTGAAACCAAATAATGGGATGACATCTCACTTTGGAGTGGGGAAGTTTTTTTGTAATCAGAGTTCTGAGGAGGTATTTAAGAACCTCAAAGCCATATTATATTAGACAAATTAAACAGATCATCCATTCCTTTCCTGAGTAATCCTTATTCTCTTTTAGAGGCCAACAGCAGAATTTCCTGAAGAAGGATGCTCTTTGTGAGACAGAAGACTTAATGCTCAACCACAATAAATGAATAAATAGATTGCTTTATTTAAAAAATAAACCACAAACATCTTTACTGCTTTATTACAAATTGCTTTCCAACCTTAAATACCAGACTGAGTGGAAAACATAAGAAACACTGCGCTTGTTTCTTTAAAAGGGTAAGGTGCACCACACCCAGGGCCTAGGTTTCTAAGGCCTTGTTTAGGACTTAGCAGTGTTCTGTAATAAACTCAAGTTGTATGAGAATTAGAACATCGTTTACAAAGCAGTGCAATCTAAAATTCTTCATTTACTTAAATCAACAGATACATGTTTCTCAAAATAATAAGTTCCATCAGGAGTGTTATTTTGCATCTGTGACCACTGTGTAGAATTTAGAACCATTCTGATGTAGAAAGTTCATAGACGTAATATAGAAAGATAATTGTTTATGTTGATAGGATTATTCACCTGTTACTTATTCTCATCACATTTTCCATACATTCTTTGGCAAACATAGACATAAAGTTTATGTACTTTCAAAATTGTTAAAATATACCATTTTCCTTTCTCCATGCAATCTCTAATTTCAGGTGTTTTTTTTTTTTTCTTTTATTTTAGTGACACTTTGTTATTTACTTCCTAAACTGTGTCCAGAAATAGTGGGCTTTGGTTTGTTTTGTTCACTTTTTGGAGAGCAATGGAAGTGCCGATCAACAGAGGGAAAGAGGGAACTGCATTTGCACTGTAATTGTAATTCCCATGATTCTGTCTTCCATCTAGAGAGCAATCCATTGTGATGGACGTGGTGAGCTGCAGTGAGTAAAGATGGCACAACATGAGCACCTACAGAAATTGTAATATTTGTCCCATCTGTAACACATTCATTGTTTCTCCAGTTTTTCTAACATTCTCCCACACACCTCAGAAAAACTGGCAGAAGATTCAGATGGGTTTATTTTTATGACCTCGTGGTTACACTCTATTCAGTATTTGGCGGGAAATACCAACTCTCATGCTGACTTCTTTCATTAAATATTTTTTTAAATATACATGCTCTGAAAACTGAGAACTCTATATTTATCTAACTAGTCAATTTAGTGCATAAGATACCTAATCTAGCACTTAACAGCCAGCCACCCCACAGGCTCCTTGGACAAGAGAACATGCTGATTGTGGTGACAATGAAACACTGTTTTGGGGATAAATTCCCTCTCATCCACCAGCACAGAACATGAAATCCAAACCTAAACTATTGGAGTGCTTATCCTCCAAGCTCCTTTACTCTAGGACATTTGTCTCTGTGCTGCCTCTTAGAGTGCACAAGAAAGGGTAGAACCAAAATGCCCATTCTCCAACCTGGGTTTTGACTATCTACCTGGGATAAATCAAATTGATATGATTCCTTTCATTGCCAAAGGAAGTTCAGAATTCAAGGATAAAGGATAGAAATGGACAAATATTCCTGAGCCTATTGCTCAATGATCTCTCTTCTGCCTAAATTTCCTATTAGGAATTGTGGAATACTAGAATGTATATTTGGAACTTATATCACTACCTTTATGCCTAACCATATTTTATATGGACTTTACCTTTTGCAAATAATATTTTAACATTTCCACATTAGGGGCTGTTCTTTTTATCTCTGTATGCCTTCACAGCATGTGGCATTTCTGTTTTTTCTTTCTCTGTTGGACGTGCAAACATGCAAACTTTTCACTGACATGCTCCGTGAAGAAAATTTTGGCATGCAAAAGTCCTGGCACTAAAAAGCAGGTATGTACAATTAAATACACATAATATGTGGGTTTTTTTTTTTACAATATGCAATTCTAACATTTAAAATTTTATATTAAAACTTCTGGGTTTGAATGTCAGCTCCATTCATGCAGGAATTTGTCTTCTGTGTTCACTGTCATATCCCCAATGCCTCGCACACTGTTGGTACACATTAGGTATTTATTGTATAAATTAGAAAAATGCCATTAACCCTGAAACTTCAAGTAAGAAAAAGAAAATTTGTAATACAAAAAGCTATATAACATGATTTGTGATTTAAGTTCATAAGGAGTAAATAATGTTGACTTAAAAAAATAATGTTGAAGTACAGGGAATATACTTTTTCATGTGGGTTCCTGATGGCCTTTGAGTCTGGGCAATTTTTTAAGTTGGAAGTTGGCTTACAGTCAAGAAACAGGAATCAACATAGAGTTTCTGTTTGGAGGGAGATGGTCTTCTTGCAGATCTGATATGTAGCTGGTATGGTCATAACATGTGTTATAGAAATAGTGAAATGTTTCCATACTGGCTGTTAAGTAACTACTGAGACCTTCAAGTACCCTCTCCATCCCTGGGGGTTTTAGTGTCCCCAAGAATTCCCTAACGTTCCCATAATCTCACAAAGATAGGGCTAGGGCCTGGCAGAGCAACAGGCCTCCAGCATTGTGGTCAGGCATCAATCTGATTGGTCAGTGCCTCTGCTGTACTGATTGTTAAATACTTTGAATAGTATCACTGTCTTTCTGTTAGAGTTCTGACAAGAAACCAGTCCGTTCCCTTCCCAAAAGTTTTATAAGAGTTGAAAACTTGTTCCTCCTACTGTGCAAAGGTCATTCAAAGGTTTGTAGAAAATGAAGGAAAAAAAATGTATAACTTTAAGAGATGTCACTAGCACAGAACAAAGGAGAATGAGATGGGTAGCCCTTGAGAAAGAGATATACATCTTTAAAGTAGAAGTCGGAGAGCAGAGATAAGAGAGTGATGGCTTGTCTTGGACTGCACTGGTTAGTAACAGGACATGTGTAAAATAGAATGGCTTGGCTGCACAGTGATGGGAAGAAACCAGAAGAGGGAGGGAAAGGACTAGTGAAATAAATCTACTATAAAGCGACTATGGCTTTACTCTGAAGACATCCAGGCAGGCTAACTCAGTCATCTAAATGTGTAGCAGGTACCTGCATGTACACACATAACATACATCAATCAAAGACATAGATACGAAATGCATCAATCTAGTGGGTAAACTAGGGTTGTAGAAATCAAGGAAGTGAGAAACCACTGAAGTAAGGCAAAGAGCAGTAAAGCAGTCCTGGGTGGTCAATGTAACAACTTGATATGAATAGGAGTTGATGCCAGGAACCAGAGGAACAAAGGTTGGTGGAGGAGAAAAAAGTCCTGATGTCAGGTGTCAAGGTTGTATGTGTTCTGTGACTCATTAAGCTAGTCAGTACCTTGTATATTCAGATTTTAAAATTAGTATTTGAGGTAATCACTTGAGATTATTCTTCCTTTAAAAATTTATTTTTCCTTTGATTTCTTCATTTTAATCTCTGAACTACTAACTCCATGACTTTATCTTCCACTTAAAACATTTACTCCCCTAAAATTTTGTGTTCACTCTTTGTAGGGCCTGAATCTTGGCTCTAGCTTATCTAGTACATACTGTGGTTTTCTCCAGCCTTCCCCCTAGTGGTACTTGTGGCCCCACAGTGCTGGTAAGTTTCTTGTTTCTCCTCTATTCTTAACCATAATGAGTGGTCTCCACCCTGGACACAACGTTCAGCAACCAGCTGAGCACTTCTGGCCACCTCATCAGCTAAAGGTGCAGGAATTTTTATAAGAACTAATCGAGCCAAGGAGAGAGAAGAGAATGGAGTGTGAGTCCCAGTACAGAACTGAAGTATGAAACAGAATGAGCCAGGAGCACCAAGTTATAGTTTGGACCAACTCTTAAAGCACATAATCAGTGCTGCCACTCTTAAGGCTCATTATTTGGTACTGGCTTTGTGAGTGATAATTTCTAGGTTACACTGACTGGTAGTGTTGTGGGTCCAGTTGAGCTTCCTACTTGGGTCAACCTGGCTTGCAGCTGGTGAACCTTGCTGACCCCGTCTGCAGCATGCTGGAGAACTCAAAGTCACCTGATGCACACATACAAAGACAGCATAGTGCATGTAGGGAAAAATAGTGTATCATACTGAGAAAGGGAAAATGACATGTGTAGCAAGGAGAGCAACATTCTGAGAACAGCGACTATTAGACCTAATGTAGAGAGAGCTTGTAAACCTCCTGCTACACACATAAGAACAAGAAGGCAGTTAGGAAAACAGAACTAACTATCAGCTCAGCCATTCCTGGAAAGAGAATTATTGCAAACTCCCTAGTGAGGGGTATTGGTAATAAATACTAAACTCATACACCTGTAGTGTAATGCTAATTCATAATTCATATATAACTGAATCTAGCTAGTATGCTATAAATTTCTCCACACAATGATCAAATTATTTTTAAAGAACTTTCTTGGATTTAAAAGCCCAGCTAAAGCTCCCCATCCAGGTGTTGAGAGAAGCTTCCAATCATTGGATCAAAAGATCAATGCCTAAAAAAAAATCTGATTCGTTCTAAATTTGGGCTTTTTACATTCATTACTTCTTGGGGGAAAAATGCAGTGAAGACAATTACAACTTTCAATAATAAATTAAAAATTATATGAGGAGGTCAATTTTTTCAGAGGTAGTAAAGAATTAAAACAGATTATTAAGCTATTAATTCCCAGTTTGACACATGGACAACAAAAGTAAGTTTTCATGGAGCTACTCATAAGAATTTTTCTCCTTATGTTTTATATAGCAAGGAATGTTTTTAGTAGCAGTATTATTCATTTATAAAATAAATGTGGATTCAATTAATAAACTGTATTCATACTCAGTCTGTCAAATTCTTGTTTTTAAACAATTGGGTTCACTGAGCAAGCTAATTTAATGCCTGACTAAAAGGAAAAAAGAATGGACATTCTCTTCAGTCAAAAATGCATGTGGATAGAATTTAAGCAAATAAGCTTTTTCTCTGTGGAATAAAAAAAGTAACTGAGTATATATTTTAAACACATCCACACAATGGAAGAAATCAAACTAAATGTGTATTTAACCTTTTCAACTTTTCGAATATTGAATGTGGTAAGATTGGGTATGACAGTCAAGTAGCTAAGTTGAAAGTTTTCTCTTTGTGTATGTTATTTTTATCCTTCTCTCTTCAGAATTTAAATGGAAACAGATGACTTCTTCAGAAGTATTTAGCCATTTCTGTTGTAAATAGTGTCAATTCACAAATATAAACTAAATGATCATACCAATAATCAATAATTAAACAATAAGGTTAGAAAAATTAAATTGTTTGCTAATTAATGTTCAGTTTTTTCTACTTTTCATTCAATTCACATAAGATCATTCTTTGTAATAATAATAACCATACACTCAAAGAAATGAGGGCAGAAGAGTAAATTATTATATTTTCTATTTGTATTTAATACATTTTCTTTTTATGTAACAAAACAGCTTAATATTTTCCTTTTAAAAATAGAGACCTGTAGAGATGTCCTAATTAGCATCTCTTATGGGTGTCACACAGCCAAATAAAATTAAATTTTGTTCCTAATTATCTTGATTCTCAAGAAAGATTTTGTGAACATTAATGTTTGATGTCGAATTTTGTACAATGTTATTATTGCATCTATGTCTATGTCAGGTAGGGTAGAAATAATGGACATATCATACCTTTCACATAACTTTCAATTCCCATCTAGTAGCTCAGCTTGATTATGTCACCAATGATGCCCAGGCAAAATTATGGGGTAGATAGTGTTCTTTGACCGTTCCATCTACCTTGCCTACCCTTTGGCATTTTTCTTTCTCCTTTTTTCAGAACTTACTATTAGTAGATGGTTTTATCCTTAAGTCAATTTAATATTAGGGATTTAACAGACTACCTCATTCAAGAATTAATTGCAGTTGCACTTGTTTAGATGAAAACAAGCAAATTTCAAAGGATAATGCTTATGATGGAAGTTCAAGCACTATAGGTTCTAGAAAGGGAATATTCTTGTTCAAGAGGTCGTTTTAGATTCCTGATTAAAACAAACAAACAACAACAACAACAACAACAAAAACTTCTTTTTCATCCTTAAGTAATCTCTTAAGGTTGTGTGTGTTGCATCTGTATTTGTGTGTGTGCGTGTGAGAGAGAGAGAGAGAGAGAGATTTTTACCTGCTATAATTTTGAGTATCGCATGTATAAAGCCATAACCAGATAAAAAGAGTACATTCACTATATATATATATATATATATATATATATATATATACACACACACACACATATATACATATATATATATGGTTTTGCACACACACACACACACACGGTTTTGGAAAGTACAGCATCCTTCCGATAATGCTTTAAAAAATGCCAATCTGATTTATTTCTAAAAGCAAGAAATGACAGCTGTAAGTTGTGAGGACTGACAACTAAGACTAGGCAATGGCATTTTAACCAATGAGTAATCAGGATAGTTGACAGTTATTCCTCAAGATTCAAATTTCCTATGAGGCACAACAGTTTGGCAAACAAATGCAAGTGAACCATGATTCGATGAAAGTCAATTTAGGATTGCTAAAATTTTAGAAGATGTCAATACTTACCAGAATACACATTATGAGCTGTATAACTTTCATTAGGAAACATTTGCAAAAGAATATCTGAAGTTATAACTATACGATTAAATTTTTTCCCACTAGAAATATCAATTACTAAATACCAAACATCTTCTTCAGAGCTACTTGAGACATTAAATCAATATGTAAAATGCCAGCAAGATATTGTGAAATACAATCTTTGCACTGTCAAAGAGCATTCTCTGGAATATTCACACTGGCGAATATTACAGTCTACCAAGTAAGCCACCATCCTAGCAAGCAGTGAGTCACCATCTATAAAAATTCAGAACTTGCTTAAATTTGGAAGTTTATCAGCTATGAAAAGGAAGTTACTATACCAGAAAAATGCAGAGATTTTGAGGCATGGCCTTAAGTTGTCTCATTTATTATCCAGTAGTCCACATCACCAAATAAAATGTGCTGTGGAAAACAAAACAAAACAAAACAAAAAGCAATGAGCAAGAGAGATCAAATAACCATGGCCAGCTCTTTAGAAATCTCTGATAAGCAATTTTTCCCCTTCTGTCCCACTTTGTCCTTCTGATGCCCTTATTCAGATTCTCTTCTTCCTTACTCCCTAGATCCAAAAAGCATGCTTTGCCCCACAATGTTCTCTACTCCCTGCTCTTGCACTAAAAATAAAATTGTTAATGACCAGTGATGATGAGCTTTAACAAGTTTATTTTCAATGCAAGAGCAAGAAGTAGAGAAAAGTGGAGGGCAAAACATGCTTTGGGGATCTAGGGAGTAAGAAAGAAGAGAAGCTGAATAAGGGCATCAGAAGGACAAAGTGAGATAGAATGGAAAAAAATTGCTTATCGAAGATTTCTAAAGGGCTGGCCATGGTTATTTGTTCCCTCTTGCTTGTTACTTCTGGCGATTCCTCAAGGATCTAGAACCAGAAATACCACTTGACCCAGCAATCTCATTACTGGATATATACCCAAAGGATTATAAATCATTCTACTATAAACATACATGCACGCATATGTTTATTGCAGCATTGTTCACAATAGCAAAGACTTGGAACTCACCAAAATGCCCATCAATGATAGACTGGATAAAGAAAATGTGGCACATATACACCATGGAATACTATGCAGCCATAAAAATGATGAATTCATGTCTATTGCAGGGACATGAATGAAGCTGGGAACCATCATACTCAGCAAACTAACACAGGAACAGAAAACCAAACACCACATGTTCTCACTCATAAGTGGGAGTTGAACATTGAGAACATATGGACACAGGGAGGAGAATATCACACACTGGGGCCTGTCAGGGGGTGAGGGGCTACGGGAGAAATAGCATTAGGAGAAGTACCTAATGTAGATGATGGGTTGGTTGATGGGTATAGCCAACCACCATGGCACATGTATAGCTATGTAACAAACCTGCACGTTCTGCACATGTATTGCAGAACTGAAAGAATTAAAAAAATAAAAATAAACTTGTTCTAATCCTATGTCCTATGCAAATATTCTTTGGAAGATAGTTTCTTTTATTGATTTAAATATTTTTTAAAAATCTCCTATGCAACAGATGATATATATGGCAGGTGCTATGGGTACAAAGATAAAGGAGAAATCATTCCTTTCATCAAGGAGCTGCCTGTCTAGATGAGGATATTCCTATTAGTAAATATTTACTTAAATATTTATATATTTAAAGCTAAAAATATATTATTTGTGAATGGTGTCCAGCTTTTGCATTTTAATAGAGTATTTTCACAGACAGATCGTAACCTTAGAAAAGTAATTTTAATGGAAAGAACTTTGAATACATCACAGAGTGTGGGGAGGTGGTTTACGGTGTGTGCAGGGAGTTGAGAAATGTGGGAGAACTTTAAGTAATAGTCACAGAACATATTGGCTAATTCAATATTATTTTCAAGAAAATACAACACCATTACTAAGTAAATATACTGGAACAGCTGCTATGCATATTATATGATCACTGTAGAATACTAACATATGGTTTTCCTGCAAGTTCTACTATGATAAAGTCAACCCTGGAGGTTGGAGATTGAGTTTCTACTGTGGAGTGAGGTCATCCCCATTATCAGTCACTTGAGTAAGGCCAACTAAAGGAATAGCCAAAGATAGAAAGCATGGTACAAACAAGGCACCTTTGCCTTCCAGGGGGCATTTGACAGTATCTGGAGACATTTTTGATGGTCATAATTGGGGAAGTTGCTACTAGCATCTGGTGCACAGAGACCCGGGGTGCTGGTGGACATTCTGCAATGTACAGAACACCTCCTCACAATAAAGAACTATCCAGCTCCAAATGTCAATAGTGTCTTCGGCCACTAGTGTTCAGCCAATAGTACTGAGGTGAACAAACCCTGATACAAAGGGTTTTATAAAGGCAGCATCTCTTTCATCCTCAGTTTCCTCCCAGGAATGGGTTAGGGGCAAGCTCACTGTGATAAGATTTAAAAGCTGATATTTTCACCTACCTAAAAACATTTGATGCATGTCTCAAACTTAAGTTAGTATTAAGATATCTGGAACACATCTTTAAAATACATATTAATGAGTCTACTTCCAGGAGATTCTTATTCAGTAGGTTTCAAAAAGGACTCAAGAATCTTAAATTTTCAGGTGGTTCTAATGTGAGTGATTGAAGGACCACACTATGTGAAACATTGATCTGTTGGATATGACCCAAGTTCTCTGACATTCTTTACTAGTCTCCACCATTGTCAAATTTCTGCTTACTTATTCTGAGGTACATATTGTCTTTCTCTTCTCATACATTATGTTCTAGCAAGAGATTGATTTGAAGTTCACTGAAACTGTGCTGTATCATGAATGATCACTTTTCATGTGCTGTCTCTGCCTGGATCCCCTTTCCTTCTTTGTCCCACTGGTGAGTAACCAGTAGTATGCAGGTAGGTAGATGTTTAGTGACTATCCAAAAACAAACCAAAAAACCCTGATTTGTAGTATTTGCCAATGTTGGTGGTGTAAATACTCCCACCAAAGCCAATTTCAAGCTACCAATATGGCCTTCCTAAACACTGAGACTTGAGAAGAGATGTATACAATTAGCTCTTGAGAATTGGAGTGTGCTAGACCTAATACAACATTGAGAGTAACCACTATCCTTTAGCCTCTCTTGAAGCCTTCTCTAATAACTCAAGTGTTCCTTGCACAATTAATATTGCAAGTGTCACATTCTCTCATGCATACTTCTTAATATGCACATTACTTAACTAGGCTGTGAACTCTGAGATAAAGGCCTGTGATAATAATACATATATATTCGGTTATATTACAATTTTTACTCAAGCGCTTGTGTATTTCTGGTAATTTTGTGTATGTTTTTCTTTTGATATCCCAAATTATTTAATAAAGTTTTTAAATCTTCAAAGTATTGTCTAAGTTCCAACTTTGCCTATGTTAAAGTGTATGAAGCCAAAGAGCTTTTGTTTATACTTACGCCAAAATAAGAATGGGGGAAGTATATCTTCCAAGAGTCAGCCTAACCACTAATAAAAGTGAGATACATGACCTTGGAAATTTAACTTCGAGTTACTTTTCACTAATGTGGAATTCTCTTACAAAGAATCTAGGTTTTGTGTTATTTTGGTCTAAGAAAACTGTATTTACTTATAGTACAGGATTTTAGAGTCAACTTTGCTGAGTTGAACTATTTCTACTTTGAAATTATTAGAAATTTCTTAACCAGGACCATTTTTTTTTTTCTCAAAAAGGATTCCCTTACTGGTTCATTCCTAAGTAATTGCCTTCCTGAAATGGAACATGAAGGTCAGAAAAATTCGATAATTGCTCTGGTACCTGGAAAAGATATAGAGTGAAGACTTTTTATGCTGCTACAAGAAAGAGTCCACCTTAAGTAATAAGGCAGATTGTTTCATTTCATCGGAAAAGATAATACAAAGAATCACTATGAATACATATTATTTCAGTCATTTGTCTTCTTCATTCATATATAAAGAGTAAATATTACAGTACACTTGTTTTACTCAAAATTCAATTCTAAAAACTTTATCAGTAGTGAATGTTCTCTCTCTATCGTGTGTGTGTGTGTGTGTGTGTGTGTGTGTGTGTGTTGTTATACTTTCAAATGGAACCAACAAATCATAATACAGTGTAAATAGAAGAAATGATCTTCCTGTAAGGGCATAGGCGTAATGATGAATTAAATAAATCATAGCATGCTATGGTATAGAATGTTCTTTCAATATTTTATGAAATTCCAAGTTGAAACACAAAGAAAAATGTTTCTTCTGGGAGGTAATTATAAACAAAAGACTTGGGGGAGTTTTGTCAAAAAACCCTTACTTAGGAAATGCATTTATTTTGTGCACATACTACTTTTTGCTTATTTGCTTTTCGGTGGTTTATGGAAAAATGCAAGAAGAACTTAAGTAGATCTACATGTGATTCAGTAGGAGCAGATTTTTTGTTTTAGCTTATCACTGAGCCAACTCAAACTCTATTTTCAACTCAAAAGCAAAGCCAAATAATATTTAACTTTTCTGGCTTAAATTACTCATTTAAAAAGTAAGTTTAAGTTGGCAGTGAAAACAATTGTATAAGCTGCTGGGGCCGAAACCTTAGAACAATGATATTTAAGTTTAGATTATCAAATACTTGATAAGACTGAAAATCATTGTAGAAGATCATTTTCATTTTGATGATTTTTCATTTTGGAGTTATTTATTTATTTGCCATTAAAAAATGACTTGCTCTCAGGCTTGTATCTCAAAGAGAGTTAGAAACAATTTTGAAAAAATAATATTATATTAGGCAGGGATCCCAAAATTTGATAGGACACAACTGTATAGTAGAACTTAGTGATGTAAATGACATTTTTTTTTTTAAGAAATAGACTTTATACCTTTTTTAAAAGCTTTATCCCCTTTGAATGATGGATCTTTTTGCCTAGGAGTGAAATAATTATATACAGTACTGTACCACAACACTCTCTTAAAATATATATTGCATCAGGGTCATAATGTTGTAATTTAGAGTTGTAAAGGTAAGAGAGTGGGCTTTTAAATTTAATATCTCAGGGACTTTGGATCCTTTCCACCCAAAACTTGGCTTACTATGTGTCTCCACAGATGATTTTAATGGCTTACATTGGTTACGGCTTTTCAAATTGTGAGGTAGCCAATAATTTAGCTTTGACCAGTTTAAACAATTAGTTCTAACCAGCTCTAGTTATTCTAAAAATTAAATTTTAGAGTGAAAGCAGTAAGTGTGCTTAGTTAATATTCCTCATTGCTCAGAAACATATATTTGAAAATAACTTTAAAGGTTTTAATCTAAAGGAGGAACTTTTATTTCTACAAATAATTTTAAGGGACTTCTTAATTCTGTGAACAATATGTTATGAATCCAAAATATTGTTGCATGCAAATGAAAATACAATATGGAGAGCAATAGTTTCAAGACAAAAGTCCCTTCTATCCTCTTTTATATACATATGAGCAATATTTCCATGGTTTTGCTAAGTTTCATGTTTTGTAGTAAAATTTTAAAGCCAGCTATCACCTGCAAATTGTAGGAAAGAAAGCAGAGTTCGAACGATAGCGTAAGTTTCCTGGCTTTATCCCATTGCAAACTTTAGAGCCTTTTGAATTGCCTTAATTTGGATTTTGCAAAAGCCTTTGGTGGCAGATTGCCAGTTTCCATTAAACTTACACAGTGTTAGTCTTACTTGAGACTTTTCGGATCACTGTTAAATAACTCAGCAGACAGAGGGACGTAATGCCCATCTTGTATTGTCCCGACCAATAAGTGCACTGGAAGGCTGTTAGCAGACAGGCTGAAAAGGAGGTTGCATAAGGAGACACAGAATCCTAAGTACCTTCTCATGGTTAACTATACGGTTTGTACTTGTGTCATTTTGTGGGCAATTGTGCTAACGGTGATCTTCTATTACTCCTCTTTATTTATAAGATGATTCAAATTAACATTAATACCAGTGTAGAAAAGGGGAGATGGCTTTGCAAAGGCAGAGGCAATTAAAATAGCCACATTTTCCAAGTACCCTTTTTTGTCTTGCCTAAATGTTCTCACATTTGAATAAATGTAGCAAGAACAAGGAAAAATTATCTGATATGTCTGGGATTAAACATAAGTACAATATGTTTTAACAAGTGGATTACAACCAATACAAGGTCTCTCAAATTTTCTTTTTTATTTCTGTAACAAAGCTTGGTTTGACTTCATAACAAGAGTCCATTCATCTATGAACTGCTAAGTTTAATGAATCTCCGAGTTGAATTAAGTGAATATGGTAGGCCCTCCATATCCATAGGGAGCACATTCATGAATTCAACCAATCAGGGATGGAAAAATACTTCTTAAAAAATTGCGTTTGGCCAGGCGCGGTGGCTCACCCCTGTAATCCCAGCACCTTGGGAGGCCAAGGCAGGCGGATCACGAGGTCAGGAGATCAAGACCATCCTGACTAATACAGTGAAAGCCCGTCTCTAGTAAAAATACAAAAAATTAGTTGGGCGTGGTGGCGGGCGCCTGTAGTCCCAGCTACTCGGGAGGCTGAGGCAGGAGAATGGCGTGAACCTGGGAAGCGGAGCTTGCAGTGAGCTGAGATCGCGCCACTGCATTCGAGCCTGGGCGACAGAGCGAGACTCCGTCTCAAAATAATAATAATAATAATAATAATAATAATAATAATAATAGCGTTTGTACTGAACATCTACAGACTTGTTTCCTTGTCATGATTCCCTAAACAAAACCTCCTTACAGCCATTTACATAACATTTACATTATATTAGGTATTATAAGTAATCTAGAAATAAAGTATACCAGAGGATGTGGGTAGGTTACATGCAAATATTGCACTATTTTATACCAAGAACTTGAGCATCCATGGCATTTGGTATCTGAGGGAGGTCCTGGAACCAATCCCCCATGAATACTGAGAGACAACTGTACTATACTTTCTGTAGCAATTTTGGAAGAAAGTGTAAACAGTGACCTGGAACCAAATGATCTGCTACCATTATTGTAATCTAAACTAGACACAATCTTTAACTTCAGTTTTGAGTCAGTCAAATGGGAGGAGGTTGATTACCCATTTTCCAAATTCCCACCTGCCACAAATTAATGTCACCATGACATTACAGACTGTGGTCAGAACAGGATGAAGACGTCAAAGGAGAAAAAGAGACACTAACATTTGTCTAGAGACATCCAAATCAAGATATTTTCACAACAAAATTTGGTAATGGAATTTGAAACACATAACAAAAGAAAGAAGTACGATGTTGCTGTTCCAGCTTAATAACTTCATCTTCTCACTTCAGAATTCCACGATCACTCAAAAACACACAACTGTGATAAAGAGAAAACAGCAACCTCATACACCAGCTTACACAAAGCAAGGCTTGTCAATTAACAGGTTCAAACTACAGGGGGAAAAGGTGGGTTTGAACCTTCAAGGACTTGCTGTGTTCCCTTCTTCCTTTCATATAACCTCATTGGTACCAGGAAGTCAGCTCAGGGAGATGGAAATGGCAAGTAGTTAATGTCAGCATAGGCTAAGAGATGGGGCACAGTGAAGAGGAGTCTGGATTGAAATGAGATTGAAAATGGTGACCCTTTTGGGTACATCTTCAGCACAGCACTCTGCTAATTATTCTGTTCATGTTTTGAAAGCTGCATCAGAATAAACTTCGAACAGGGTAAAAAAATTTGATAATGAAATCCTGTTAGAAATTTCCAATTGGGCCTACTGTAATCTTAACTTTCTAGATATGTCTAATACTGATTTATTAGGTAAATGGAGAAAAAAGAAATGTGATAGAAATATGGTGGTAGTGTGTGCTCTGAAAAATGTAGAATGTCTTTTTTTTCTTAATATAAAAAGCGTGGTGTCAATCAATTTAGCTTTTGTACATAATATATAAAATAATACCTTGGTTTATTTTAAATTTAGTTTCCACGTTTATGTGTTAATTTATGCATTCCAATAATTATTGAGTACGAGCTATGGGGCAGGCACCAAGTACACTAAGATACAACAGTGAATAAGACCCGGTCCCCATCTCCCAGGGGTGTGCTGTAGAGTCAAATAATACTGGATTGTATGTCCTTTGTTACAATGAAAAGTGTCAGCAGCCTATGGCATAATTATAATCTGACAGAAAAACCAAGTATTATATAATCAAGAAACTTCTTTCAGTGCATATCCACTTCACAGTGCTCTGCTACTATAAAAATTATACTCACAAATGCTCCTAGCATATTGAAAAGATAAAAATGCCTATGCTCTAAAAATTATCCCAAATCATTCCAGATATTATTTTATGTAGAATTAGAATATGAAGATATTAGCCAAGAGAATGAAAAGTGAGTGTACCTGCATACAGCTGTGTGTTCTATTTTTCAGGCTTAACAGCTTAGCTGTAACATTTGTACATTAGCTAAATAACATCTCAAGGGGCGCTGGAGATAGAACCTTGATGTCTACTGATTGTACATGTGTGAGTTTGTGCTCTCAAAGGATGGTCCTTTAAAAACTCCCTGCTGGAAGCTATTGTGCATGTTGTAAAAGGACCGTTGCTAAGTGCCAATTGAGCTAGTACTGTATACTTACCATTTAGAAAGAAGATTTCATACCACTTGATTATGTTAAATAGAAATGCTTGAAATTTATACAGAATTACATCAAAATGGCACAGTAGTTATATGTCTAAAGAGCTGCAACTACTCTATCCCATAACTAATGTCAATCCTTCTGGTAGATGGTTTAATGTGAGACTGTCACAGAATGTATTACATGAGAAGTATAGAAAACCATGGAATAGTGAGACCATAAATATATATTGTAATAGAACCTAAAACCATGTTTGTGTTGAAATACACCTACATATATATGTACACACACACACACACATATATGCTGGTGTGTGTGCATTTGTGTGTGTGTGTGATATATCAAACAACACAAATGGAACACTGACTGAATTTTTAAGTACATACAGTCATATCTAAATCAATCAAGTAAGTTGTTTTGTGTGCTTTCTAGAGTCAAAATACCATATACTTATTGGTGCTTTCTGTACAGGGTTCTTGTGTGACACAACATGTGTTACTTTTAACAAATTCTTCTGAAAGTATCATCTCTTCAGAGACTTCCCATTTTCTGTTCAAAATGGGGAGCAGGTAGATTCTTGTAATCTTTTCCATCAACCAATTATATTTTCAGTGGATATGTGGCCTATGTCCCCTAGTTGTAAAATATACATGTCAAAGATGCAATAATAAGCTACCTTATGTCATAAAAACATGAAACTGGGAAGGAAATAGATAAAAGCCCATGGCTATACCTTCCTTTCCTCCAAAGTTTCCATTAAAGCCAGGATGCAAACAGGAGATAAAAAGAAGGCAGCTATGGACCAGAAAGTTTAAGAAAATCTTGGAAGATAGATTGTAAATGAGGGGGAAAAATGGGAAGAAAAGGTACTGTTCAAAACCCCAAGGATGGTATGGACTTCTCAAGAGTCTAGGAGAAATGCTAAACCTAGAGTCAGCCAATGATTTTTATGGCATGTGAATTGTACCTCAATAAAATAGTAGAAATTGTTGTGGTTTTTTTTTTTTTCTTTCCAGAGGAAATAAAAGAACATTACTGGGCAATGAGGCAGCCATCAGGGCATGGAACCAGCAAGATCCTTTGATCCTATCCCCTCCTTATATGTTAATATTCAGGAGAAGGTCCACTTTCATAAGCACTTTTGTAAAAACTAAAACTAATAAATAAAAAATCAAAATGATCTGAGAAGGGAGACCTCCTTATGAGAGGAGGTGATAAGAGTGGGGAAAGAAAGTGGACAGTTTCACTTAGATCCTTACTACCTCCATGACGAATTGGGAGGGCAGAAGAGGAAGCATCTATTGGCCCAAGAAGCAAAAGCACCTCCACCTACAGGGGAAACTTTACCAAATGCTGGCTTTGGGATGGATCCCCACCTGCTAATCTGCCCAAGCCACATAAATCCCAAGCACAGCCTACCAAGCGGCCAAGTTTGTACAATAACACAGACCCTACAGTCAGCATGCCTCCTCCTCCCTGCCCTGCTCCCAACTCCTGTTCAAAGGAACAGGCATTTTAGAAAACTGACTGCTCATCTTTGGGGGAATGATTGCCAGCTAATTATACTAACCAACCTGGTCCTTCATCTACAAATGTGAATCTACAACTATGCATCAGCAGACATTTAGCTTGAAAGGGAAGGATCACTAACAACAAATAGAGGTAATACTGGGAAATCGTATCCTTAGATTTGAGAAAGTGTTCCACAAGCTGCTATAACAAAAGTGTTCATCTGAGAACAAAATGAGTCTCTGGGAATTTAAAATATGATTGCAAAATGAAAAAAGAAAATCATGAAACTACTGAATAACCAACCTAATGAAAAAACTTATTTAAAAAAATTGATTTGAGTAAGAAACTTAAAGAAATGCTTTAGCATTTGGAGCAAAAGTCAAATAAAAAAATGAGATAAATGTTAAAAGATTTGGGGGTTTTACCCAGAAGATCCAAATTTCAGCATAAATTTTTGAAGTAGAGGACAGAGATAAGGAATGGGTGAGGAACACAGAATAGAAGAAAATTGTCATCACATGTTACAACCACCAGAATGGCAAAAATTGAATTTGATAACAGTGTGGGCAAAGATATGGAAGGAGGCAATCGCAGAAACTATAAGGGAGAAGGTAATCTGTGCAATTTCTTTGAAAAGATGTTAATTTATCCTTTAATCCAGTGTTTTGCTTTTAAGGATTTTTTTATGGATAGTTTATCCAAGTTAGCAAGGATGTATTTTCCAGTACTCATTTTGGTATGATTTTAATAACTAAAACTTAAAACAATATCTATCTATAGTGGCAGTATATTTATGTGGTCATTTAAATATAAGAAAGTTAGTTATATGTTAATATGAGTAAACATCAGATATACAGAGTTAAATGCCAACCAAAACACATTTAAGGACAAAATTTACAATTTTTACAACTAAACCTGTAGATTCTTTCATATGACTGTATATTTCTTAGAAAAGTCTGGATTGCAGAATTCAAATTTTAATGTTGCCTTCAATTAGATATCTTCAAAATCACAATATTCCCAAAGGTTGAGAAAAATTATTGAGTTATAATATACTAATTCAATATATAAGTAATCTTTAATAAACACAGTAATTCAAAAATAAAGCATTCGAATTGATCAAAAGAGGAAATTCATACATTTTCTTCCAGAAAAGAGAGTGTATATTCTTGGCTTATTCACAAGTCTGCATCAATTATATAGTGAACATAAAATATTTATATATATTTTCTGAGTTAGTCATATGGAAATCAAGGAAGACACCTGATAGAAGAGGAGAGAGCTGTTTTTAAAGTCATTTTAAAAACCTTAATTGGTTAATAACACTTCAGATTCATCAAAAAAAAAAAAAAAAAAGACAGAAAACTCTGTATTTATTTTACAGATTTTCCAAGCTATTAGTCATTGTGTCCCTTCAACTACTCACTTGTGGTCACTTTATTCTAGATCATCAGAAAAAAAAAAAATTGTATAAGTTTGAAACTCAAACATGTTACTTTTTCTAGTTGCTATTTACTCAAGATTAAAAAAGGTTGTTAGAAGAGAATATTGAGCCCGAGATAACATATATGCATAGATATTTACTTAATAGAGGAATCAATATAGAATAACAAATTAAATCATAATAGAGAAGTGGTTAAAAGGATTAAACCTAAGACCTCTGAAATCTAGTGTTTTGGACATTTCATTAGTTCCCAAGTTCTGTACCTTGAATCACAAATGTTCCAAACATACCAATGTATATTAACTATACTACTACTGAAAAGTTTCTGTTCTGGCCAATTGGATGTTCTTTTTTTTTTTTTTTTTATGGAATCTCAATCTGTACCCCAGCCTGGAGCACAGTAGTGCGATCTTAGTTCACTGCAATGTCTGCCTCCCAGGCTCAAGTGATTCTCCTGTCTCAGCCTCCTGAGTAGCTGGGATTACAGGTGTGAGCCACCACGCCTGACTAATTTTTGTATTTTTAGTAGAGACGGGGTTTCACCATGTTGGCAAGGCTGGTCTCGAACTCCTGGCTCAAGTGACCCACCTACCTTGGCCTCCCAAAGTGCTGTGATTACAGGCATGGGCCTCTGCAACTGACCAATCGAATGTTCTAATGGATTCTTCCACTATAAAGCAACTATATTATGTGTAAGGTATTCTGGGACATATGGCTAGTTTTTTAAGATGTGGAGAATGTTTTCAAGACCTCTCTGGTCCTCTCGCATACATGTACACACTAACAGTGACCTGGAACCCCATTGATGGATTGGAGCTGAAACTAGACAGATGAACATTGCTATTAAGACACTGAGTCTCCTCTGGTGCAGTGAAGAAATCAGGGCAGGTATTCCCTTGCAAAATCAGGAGAGAACTGAAGTGATTCCAAATTGGTGTCTCTCCCAGTCACCCACAAAAGAAAATATTTTTTGGAGGAAAGTTCTCAAAATTTAGGCCCACAGGGCAGATAACATTGAGTAATGCACTTACAAATGAAGATCATCAGGCACGTAAAGTTTTAGACACTAAGGAATACTAATAGTGGAATTACCAGGCAACTTATGTAATTACATTTGAAATGAGTAAAGAAACAAAAGGTGCGCTAACAAAGATGAGCATGAAACAAGACCTACCAAGACTTAACCTGACAGATTTAAGAAAAAAAAAAAAAAAAAAAAAGAGAGAGAGATTATACCTAGAAAACGAAAAACAGAAGTATAGAAGGCAAATAAAATAAAACACCTCAATGGGGAGTTTAAACAGCAGATAAAACACAAATAATGAATGAATTAGTGAATGGAATTATTTATAAAAATTATCAAAGTGTGGTAAAAAGACAGGAAGAGTCAGAAATATACATATATATTTCTAACCTTAGAATAAAGCTCAACCTTAGATGGGGGTCTGTGGATTTAGAAACAGTATGCTCCACAACTAAGAATGTAAAGCTCCTATACCAAATCACCAAGTGAGCTGTCAAATTTGAGCAGAGATCCCTATAAGAAGAAACCCTGGAAGAAGTTTAGGTAAAAATAAAGCAGCCCCTGCATTGGAGCTCCTTCCCTCCTTCAGAATCCCATGAAATTATAGGTGGCTTAGAGCAATCTCACGACTTACTGAAGCCTTTGGCAATTAGACCCTATTAGTTATCCTTGGCATCTGGACTGATCAGCAACCCTCACTTGTCTGACTCTGACCTGACAGTCTCCTTCCACAGTGGGTGCTCTTTGCACTAAACATCCATTAGATGAGATAAGTCTCCCAAATTTTGCATTGTGTAATAGAAAAAAAAAGGCATCACTGATATCTTAGCAAATTATATGCACAGACCCTTATTCCCATAGATAACCCCCCTTACTGCTTTCCTACCTTCTGGCTTACTGGTAGCCTATAAGACTTGCTGTGACTGCAAGAGTGTCTCTCTGATGTGGGAAAATCTCAAGGAATGCATATGCCATACGTATGATAAACTGCTGATATCTTACAGCAGTCGATGTTTTTCACAGTGGGCTAATTTCAGGTAGTTTTCCTGGCCGTAGAGCATCATCCCAATATTGATTTTAAAAAATAGACCCTTTTGTACAAATTAATAGGGCATATTAATGGCTTAGATATTTGTTCAGGACAATGGACCACTTAAACTATACTGGCAAACAACAACAATATGGAACAACTTTTATGAAATGATACAAGTTAATCACATACCTAGTATATTTGTTATACGAGTATGTGCCTATGTGAAATGATTACATCTCAAGGAAAACATTGGGACTGAAATAGTCAATTAAGCACAGACAGCTGTCTCTTCTATAACCTACTGGATTCATATTTAAACCCACCACAGCAGTAGAACCACTAGTAAAGACTAAATTGCCACCCCCCCGAAAAATTCTGACATGCATAGAATCCACTGTTGTCCCCCAAAAAATCTCTATTATTTGTCAACTGTGGCAGCCTTTCCAATGATATCTCCAACAGGGCTGGCATATCTAGCTGTCTTCAGCTATTTAAAGGTTGCACATGACATATTTGTGCATTTGCTGAACTCCAAATCACCCACAAGCTGGGGGAAAGGGACATGGAAGAATCCAAGGAGGGTTTGTGGAAGCACAGCACACTTGTCTCTCTTTTCCTGAACGGTATCATTTTGAAAGGAAAAATACGATTTTCCTGTTGATTTCTGTTTTGCTTTATTTAATGCCTGTTTGTTTATTTGTTTGTTTCTTTGCAGAATACTGAATATGAATGAGCTTGGACACTGACTTTACTTTCGGTGGTTACCTTCTTCTGTTCTTGGCAGTTCCTTGTAATGACAAAATCTGACTCCTGACTTCTGGTGGAACTTAGCATGCTGCATAAAGGACAGCCAGTGTCCCTCATTCCCACCAACTTCCGCAAAGAATGGTGATACTTTTATAAAGTTGAACATTTTCATATTTTGTTATATCTCAGTACATAAATCATCACTTGCATATTTAGGTACATATTCTTGCACAGGTGCACCAAAAAACAGATACAAGAACATTTTATATGAACATTACTCTTAATAGCAAAATGAGGAAATGATACAAATGTAAGTAAATAGGAGACAAAATAAATAAATTAAAATATATTTATAATGGAATTTTACACAGCAGTGAAGCAAAATGCTCTGCAGCTACATGTTACATCCAAACATAAAAATTACTCTTGAGAATATGACATTGAAAAATAAAATTTGTAAATTCACAAGTTCCATAATACCGCATATGTTTTCATAAATCTCAAAAACAAACAAAATTAGCCAATGTATTATTTATTCGTCAATTGTCTGTGCTAAAAGCCATTTTTTAAAAAAGCAAAGTAATGACAAAGGAAAAATTCAGGATGGAGTTATTTACTTCTGGGGGAGAGGTAGGGAGGGGTATAGGGAAGAGCATATAGCTGCATGCAAAGTTATTGGCAAATTTGTCATTCATGGGTTGTGCAGTAGGTTCACAGATATTTGATTTATTATTGTATATACACATATATTTATTATTTTTATATACATATATAATATATACAATATATTATTGTATTTATATATTATATATGTATGTTTACAGCATGTATTTGTTTGAAAATGCCAAATATTATATTTAAAGGTAATAAATAAAATAGGTTCAACATTGTTTAAATAGTTATTTTGTAAAATATGTTGGGGACAAACATATTTTACAAAAAGTTAAACAATAAATAGGGATGATTAAAGCTGAACTCCTCAGTGATTTCAAAATAATATTAGTCAACGTGAACTTCCAAATGGGGGCATATTTCTCACCTTTTAGGGGAAAAGATATCATCGGTAATTAAGAATGTCCTTATCTCTCCGAATTCTTCTACCACCAACCTACCATTTTATCTAGAAGTATACCATTAATTATACCTTAATTCTTAAAATATCCATTGGTCTACTGACAAATTATAAATACACTTGGGTGAGAAAACATATTAATCAACAAGCTTATGGTACACAAGAGTTTAGCTGGCAACAATAGGTTACTTTTGAAAGTAGAAAGTATCTGAGAAAATGGACAACAGGGCAGGTCAGTTTAATTTTGAAAAGAAGAGAGGAAGACTCGGGCTGGGGAACGGAGAAGATGGTAGTACTTGTGGGCCTGTGTGACTGCAGGTATACGGGCAGTCAGTGTGGGCTCAGGACATTTCCTGAGAAGACAAGAGCAACAAGAGGGAAAAGAGGGCAGAGTGGGTTTCTGTGGATTACTCAGTGTCTGCCACCATCTCCTTTCTCCACATGGTTCTTGTTTTTAATTCCTTATTTCTTGTTTTTTCATTCCTGGCTGCCGCATCTCAGCCATGCTTGAAGGAGGTGTGTTGTAGGAGATGCTGTCAGTTTCTGTCAGATTACTTCAGCCCAGGGTTCACCTGAAGCTTTGATGCACAGTTATTGCATACATCAATGTCTTCCTACCTTAAGCCACAGTGTCTCTTTCTGCCTGAGCTCATATTCACTTGGAGTACAGGGCAGGCCCAATGTGTCTCATTTTTAAGGTCTACAAAAGCCACCATCAGCCAATGGGAGAAGGGAGGTGGTTAAGTATTCCAGTTATCTTCTACCTTGGAGATGAGCTTCCATTGTCTCTCTGAAGATTCCCAGGAAGATTTAAGTCCAGTTGCTCACGGTGATAACTTACCCATCAACACACCCTCTTTATGGCCCTCTTTCCTTTCTTTCTCACTTCTTTATTCTTTCACTCTGCTTCCTGGGATCACCTCCCAATTTACTTGCACCTGAATCCTTGTCTCAGGGTCAGCTTTTAGAGGATGGTAAATTGACATGTATGCATTCAGATTTTTAAAAACATTTTATCTTCTCTTTCTAGTTTGTTAGGTAGCATTTCTTATGGATTAAAAAACAGCTGGAGTAGCTGGAGTCAGTGTTAGATGCTGCAGCATTGTAAGTGTGGTGTGTTATTGTGGTACCCATGCTGCAATATATTTACATAAAGTTATTTAATGAATACTGTTTCTCTCACTCCTTCTACCATCAGGGCTTACCATATTGCACAAGATAAAGTTATTTCTGCTGCAGGCAGGTTACTTATCATTAAGCCTCAACTGTCAAATTCAATACAGAAAAATCTAGAAGTCAGTCCCTGAGTGACTGTTTTGAAGCTGTGTTACATGGGAAGATGGTGTGAAAGTATGAAAATGAGAAGGAAAGGGAGGATTATGCCTTTCTAATCAAGAGCTGATGCTTTCCTGCATTGTCACTTTCTCCACATGTCAGTAGAGGAGGGTTTTTCTAATCACCCATGATCTTTGAAAAGTTCAACAGGCAATTCTATCTTGTATTTCAAGAATGTGTAGTGCCAGTACCTCACATCAGAACCAGACTTGTGGATAACCAATTACACTTTGCTAAGTTGGTCTGATCCATAACTAAATATATGTCTAGGGCACTGTGAAATTTAATAGTAAAGTACCGGCTTAGTCCTTTGGATATTTTATTTCAGTAAATGCAAACTGCTACAATGGTACTTGAGACAAGAAGACAACATGCAACTCTACTGTGCCTTACCCTATGAAGACTGTTTTGCCAGCGGCCCAGGCTGGAAACCAATGATGATTCAAATATATATATACTTATGTTTGCAAAGGATCCAGGAGCCCCTGACCTATCAGTTCTGAGTAAATAGCTCTTGGCAATCAGAATATATATCAAAAAGTAACCTGAATTATCTCAAGCTCACTTAAACTAGTAGAGAATCCATATTGAGTACACTGAGTTTTCAGAGGTGATAGGGATATCACAGAACAATGCTTCCTTCTGACCTTTCAGCAAAGTCAGGTCTCTCATACTGTCAAGGACCTATAGTACTGGAATGTAGAGGAATAAGAAACCTGCCCTTCTGAAAAAGGGTGGCATCTATATTTGAAAAGGTCGGAGGAAGATCTGAATAAAGATCAACTGACGCCTTGAGCATCTTTCCTTGACCTGCCCTGAAGAAGAGAAGTAGTACCGATAAATGTGGTTTTCTTGATAACTTAGACAAAGATCTCAATAAACATCTCAGAACGATGCTTCCTTATACATACACTGGAAATGGGAAACTGGTGTAGTTCAGGGCTACACTAAAACACAGAAGGATGTGGCCTAGGAGATCTTATAATTGACTAGTTATTCTAATGTGAGACAGCTCTAAGATCTTAAGTGAAAATTGAAGTGGTCTGGTTAGCAACAATTTCTATACAATATTGCAAGAGAAATAGGTTTGATGTTCATTTAAATGTTGAGATCAACCACAGACAAAGTTTTACTTCTGGTCACTTTTCTTCCTTTATGGTCAATGATGTACTGGAGCCAGCCGTATTGGTTAGGGAGAACTGATCAAGCACGTCTCTTCCAAACTATATTCCAAGATGTCAGATGGATATCTTGAAATGGACTATAGTATTCGTAGCATAAACACAGAAAATGGGCAAATGTTATAAATCAGAACTCCCTCTTGCCCTAGACTGTTGTTTAGCATTGGTAAGTATCTACCCACTTATATTGAAATATGAAATAAAAACAAACAGAAATCCCTGGCTTCTTGCCTTTTTTTCAGATAATTCATCTCATACAGATACTTTAGTCATGATGAGCCTTGGTCCTGGAGTGACTTTGGAATATTCTTGTCAATGTTTTTTATCTGGTACATGTATACATTTTCATTTTCCCAGAATTTCTGAGGTATAATTGATAAATTAAAATTGTACATATTTAAAATGTACAAGGTGATGTTTTGATATATGTGTACATGTGAAATGTTTACCACAATTAAGTTAATTAGCATATTCACCACTTTGCATAGTTTTTTGAGTGTATGTGTGTGGTGAGAATATTTAACATCTACTCTTTTAGCGAGTTCTAAGTATACAACACAGTATTATTAATTACAGTCACTATGTTGTGCATTAGATCACGAGAACTTATTCATCCTGCAAAACTAAATTTTTCTACCCTTTGGTGAACATCACCCATTTTCCCCACTCTCCTTCTACTCGTAACTACTATTCTATTCTCTGCTTCTATGAGACTGACTTCTTCATATCCCACATGTAAGTGAGATGGTGTAATATTTGTCTTTCTGTGTCTTGTTTATTTCACTCAGCATAGTGTCCTCAGGGTTGTCCCAAGCGGCAGGATTTTTTTTCTTTTCAAGACCAAATAACAATCCATTGTGTATGTGTGTGTGTGTGGGGGGGGGGGGGGGGTACCACATATTCTATATGTTGGCTATATTGAATAATGCTGCAATGACCATGGCAGCACAGATATCTCTTCTAGATACTGCTTTCATTTCCTTTGGCTATATACCCAGAAGTGAGACTGCTGAAATATATGGTAGTTCTAGTTCTTATTTTTTTAGAAAACTCCATACTATTTTCCATAATAGCTGTACCAATTTACATATCCACCAACAGTGAAAATGTCTAGTCTTCAAACTCTGGGCAAGTGAGCCAATTTCTGTGAGACACAGATTACTCATATGCAAGAATGGTTATAATGCTTGACCTATCTATCTCACAGGCTTGTGGTGAGATTTCAAATGAATAATGCATATGAAAAACTAATAATAATGTATGTATAATTATATAATGTGTAATACATATGTACATAGACCTAGTGTACTTGTACATAATATTACAGTAATAATGGTTAATAGCTGACATTTATTTAGTGTTTAGTATGTGCCCAGCACTGTTGTAAATGTTCTACTTGTTTTAATCGTTTTATCCCCATTAAACATACATGGTGAGTGCTATTATTGTCCCCATTTTACACATATGGAAACTAAGATACAATGAAGTTAAATGACTTGCCCGAGGTCAAACTGCCAGTAAGTGACAGAACTAACCCAGGCAATCTACTTTCAGACCTTGTGCTCTTAACCATTACAGAGGTTAGATACCTAAATTCCTAGAGAGATCTGAGGTAGTGTTTATAAAAGTAAAAATATTGTTTATAGAAAAATGATTTACACTAGGCATGTGAATCATAATTGCTACATCAGTAACTTGGTACGTAAGCCCCAAAATATCATAATTAAAAGAGAATATATTTAAACACAGTAGAAAATTTCTGTTGACTTAAGATTCTATATCATATCAGGGATAAAAATATTGATATTACTATAATGCTGAGAAATTCCTAATATTTGAAGTTTCATGAATATTTAAAATTGAAAAAGTTATATTATTTTCTTATGCTGTAAAGTAGTAGGATTGTATTAGTAAATATTTAGGAGTTAAGCAAAAAAGAAAAATCTACCTCTAAAATAAATTTTGTGGGTTATTTCCTTTTTTCTTTTTGTTAAAATCAGTTTAAAAGCACAGTTTTTAATCACAGTTGATGTGCAATTGTATATATTTTTTAGCTTAAAATTCCAACATAAGCATTTTTCCATTTTGTTATAAGCATACATAAAAATCATTTTTAATGGTTGAGTCATAGTATTTGGAGAAGATAAACCATATATTATATAAGAATTTCTCTACTTTTAGACATTTACATGTGTTTGTTTACTTGTATTTTTTATTATAAATACTGACATATTCACCTCTCTATGTATATATCTATTACCACATTTCAAATTATACTTTATTGTATAGAGTTTATAAATAGGTCAGTTCAAATGAGATAAAACATATTTATTGTATTTGGGATTTATTGCCAAGCATTTTCTCAAAGTATATCCAGCAGTTATTAGCAATGTCATCAGCACCCCTTGAGATCAATTTCATTAGCCCATCACAAACATTAGACATTACAATTTTCATTTGCAAAAGTAATGAATGGAGATGTCATCTATTTAAAAAATTTTGATTGAACATTTGAAAACATGCTGCTTGGTTATTTGTATTTTATCTTTTGTGAACCTCCTGATCATACTATTTCTAGGTTTTATTTGCATTTTGCTATTTTGTTTGTTGTTTTAATGAGTTTTCATATATTAAGGAGCAAATGTTTTATCACTTTTGTTGAAAATATTATTAGTAATTTTTAAAGATTTGTTTTGTGAGAGGGGCTTTAATGTTTATTTATCTAGAGAACTTTAAAACTGCCACGAGTTTTAATAATTTGTAATAATTTCTTACTATTATTTTGTAAATATATTTCACATTTCCTAAGAATTCCTGTAGTCCCAGATTGATTATTCCCGATGTATCTTTATGATTACTTTATTATTTATATATTATTTTAGTTATTTAATCTATGTTATTGTTACATTGTTTTTTTTCTAAGTGATTAATCAATTCTATCAGTCCTCTATTTTGACTAACTCCACCTGAAGCCATCTTTATTACATACATAATTATTATATATTCAAGGGTATATTTCTAGGTTATCTATTAAATTTCATTGATATTTATTTATTTATTTTTTACCATTACCACCCTGTTTTGAAATAAATTAAACTCACTTAAACATTTATGCTCATGTCCCAAGCACTAGCTCATACTTGGCATAGAGGGTATAAAATATGTCATTGTTTGTATGCCCCAATGAGTTTACAGTATTGTGATGGAGAAGAATCTGTATAAGCTACCATTTCAATATAATGATACATATTGGCTATAACAGTAAGATTTCTTCAGAGGATCTGATCTGTAAGATGAATCTTCAAGGATAAGAATCATTCAAGGAAAAAACTTTGGAAAACACCTTAAGTAGGCAGCATAGTATATGGAAATCATAAGTTATAACTTGCAGTGTGAAGAGTGTGCAGAAATTACGTGACAAAGGTAGATAGTGGGCCTTGTATGTCATATTAAGATGCTGTGTGGGAGACGGAGGCTTTAAATTTGGGTTAAAATGGCAGCATTTGGCCTTTAGGAGGATTGCTCTGAATGTAGATCAAAGGAAAGCTAGAATGGTGGGTAGGAGGTCACAGAAGAGGGTTCGACAATAGATCAAGTAAGATATGAAAAAGCTCTGGATTAGCCCACTAGTAATAGAAATTAAAAGAAGTATATAAAGTGTTTAAATCAAGAGAATTAATTACTAATCGAATGGAGTATAAGGAAAAACTGGTTTGAGGACAGAAATTTTCTTAATACAGTTTTGAATATGTTGAATTTGAAAGGGCTGTTTTATATTCAAGCAAGTTTGTCATTTAAGCAGTGTGATATATGAACTTATATAAAAATATATAAATATATGAGTTACAATTTTGGGAGGGATCATCCAAAAGGTCTGATTAAACCAGGAGAGTGGATGAAATGTTCTAAACAAAATGTTCAAAGGGAAAAAAAAGAAGGTAAAGAACAGAAATCAGGGAAGGACAGACATTTAAGTGTTGATCAGAAGAAGCAGATTACGTAATGGTATAATGCGAAGTCCAGACAAACAAACAAAAAAAAAGTAACCAACTAATCAAATAAAAGCAATGATGAAAGACATGTGAAGGGAACTGACAGAAAATAGCACCATAGAAGCTGAGGAAGAAATTATGTTTATGAAAGGGTATGTTTTGGGGAATGTCACTGGCAGTCTGAAAACATTATGCCTGAAAGCTGCCCTTTAAATTTTGGAAAACAGAGACCATGGGTGCATTAGTAAGGCCAGTCTCTTTGGAAGAAGAAAAGAGGAGACCAAACTACAGATGTTTTTGCATCAAAAGTGAATTTATTTTTGTTCTTAATCTTTATTTATAATGTCTCTTTAAGATAAAGTTCAGTCTTTTTTTTTTTCAAATTCATGTTGTATTTATTGGTGTGTCCTATTCTTTTACTTTGTATTTAAATCAGCAACTCTCAACAAATTATCTGGAAACCTCTGAGAGTCCCCAAGACTGTTTCAAGGATCCACAAAGCCAAAACTATTTTCATAAAACTAACACATTTGCCTTGTTTGACTCTCATTTTCTCATAAGCGTACACTGAGTTTTCCAGAGGCTACTTAACAAAAAATGATGTCTTTGTTCCAATTGTGGATGGAATGTGTATTTGTCTATTACTGTGTGTTAAAATTTGTCAGTTTTCATTTTAGTATGACAATTGTTTATATATAACCCACATAAACAAAAGCTCTTCTGAGATCTCAAAAGAGCACAAAAATTAAAAATAGTTTTTAAGTGTGTGAAAAAGTATTGATACCAAAAAGTTTGAGAACAGCTGATCTGAGTGAACTATGCTTTCTTTGTTTTCTCTTACAATTTGGAAGTTATACACCTGTTTTTATTTTTACAAATGTTTACTTTTAAGGAAAAAGAACAAATACACATACTAGTTATAAACATCATGATTAAGTCATACCTATTGATATAACTAAAATGAATGTTACAGTATTAAGTTGATAATTTTAATTGCCATTCATCCCTTTACTTGTTTTTGGAAGTTCAGATTCAAGATATAATCACAGTTTATTTTAATATTATCCATCTACTTTCTCAAGTCCTATTTTTAACACAGCTATATTTTTGTACACATTATTTTATAATAAATTTTTATGATTACTGAATTTTATATCTTGCAATAGGAGTAAATCTTCTGAGTTTTTACACAATTGAAAATTTGTTTAATTTGTCTTCTAATATGAACTACAGTATGATTGGGTATAGAATCACTAGCTTATATAGTGGGTTTTTTTTGCTCCACAAAACCCTGAGTAAAATGTTCTATGTCTTCTGGCTGTTAATGTCGGCTGGAAGTCTGAGACATTTTTATTTTTCCTTTGGTATTATTATGAGACTGAATTGTGTCACTGACCCTACATTCCCCAAATTCACACATTGAAGTCAAAACTCCCAGTACCTGAGCATATGACTGTATTTGCAGATAGAGATATTTAAGAAGTAAGTTAAAATAAGATCGTTAGGGTGGACTCTAATCAATATGACTGGTATCCTTGCAAAAGGATATTAGGACACAAACCTTCTCACTCAGAGGAAAGACCATGTGAAAACACATTAAGAAGATGGCTGGCTCCAAGGCAAGGAGAGAGGCCTCAAAAGAAACTAACCCTGCTGACACCTTAATCTTAGACTTCTAGCCTCCAAATTGTAAGGAAATAAGTTTCTATTGTTTAAACCACCCAGTCTATGGTATTTTGTTATGGTAGCCCTAGCAAACTAATACAGGTAGGGATCTAAATTTTTTTGTGTTGGGAGATGGTTGTACAAGTCCATAATGGTATTTCAATGTAACTTTTTCCCCCAAAAGTTTACAACATATGAATGGTTTATGTTTATTAAACTGTGCAGTTTAAAACACTACTTTTGGAAAATGTTAATTGGTGTCACTTAAAAAAAAGGAAAATTATGGTCAAGTAATTTTGGAAAACATCTAATTATAGCATAATTTTTCAGAAACTTTAATATGAAATTTTCCATCTTGAATATTTAAGACAGTATAATTTGTTACTGTTTTTGAAAGTAAACCCACCTTTTAAATTTGAACTACTAAACTAACAAATACGTATTAAGAATTTTAAAAATTAATTTTAATGTTTGTCACAAATAAAATATTTCAATCTATAGACTTGTATCTTTCTCCAGATAATAAATGTTATTCTTTTTCCCACTCCCCTTGGTCAATTTAGAGGGAAGATTATTGGATCTTATCCCAATTGGTCTAATCCCTTTTTCTAATCTAATCTAACCCCTTTTTCTGAACTACCAATTGGCCATGGATGAAATTTAATTATTTTCTATTTCACACTTCTAGTCTTCTCTCTTGTCTTTTCTTCTTTTTGTCTTTATGTTCTGCGTTCTGGAAGAATTTCTCAAGATTTCCTTCATCACTGACTTAATTTTATGTAGTGTTGACTTTGCTTCTGCCCCCTTTATTTCTAAAGCTGATATGTGTTTAGATATTTTATTTTTAGTTTTTTTTTTGTTGTTGTTGTTTTTACAATAATCCCTTGTTTCATCCTGCTCTCTTTTACACCTGTCAGCTATTCGTTTAGCATCTATTTCATCTGAGACTATTTTGTCTGGTTTAATATTTCATTTTCTCTTTCAGTGATCATGTTCCTCCATTTAATAATGAGTACAAGATCGTCTTCCCCCAAAACACTTCTGTTTGTCGCAGCGAATCTCCCAAAAGTATCTTTTTGCTTTCCTATTGAGTTACTGTATTTGTCATCTTAGTTTATGATGTGGATTCTTTTGACAGGTTTTCTGGTGAGTATGTACATTTCTGTCCTGTGTGTATTTGTGTGAAAAATAATGCACACGTGTTTCTCACACTCATTGATAAGACTATTCAGGATAGTTTGCCAGTATTCATGCTGAGAAGTGTCTTTTTGTTTGTTTGTTTCTTTGTTTTTTGATTACCTCTGATATAATTTGGATGTTTATCACCTAAATCTCATGTTGAAATCTGATCCCCAGTGTTGGAGTTGGGGCCTGGTGGGAGGTGTTTGGATCATGGTGGCGGATCCCTCTTGAATGGCTTTGCACTATCCTCTTGGTGATGAGATCTGGTTGCGTAAAATTGTGTGACATCTCCCCCCCAGCTCTCTTGTTCCTGCTCTCACCAAATGATGCACTGGCTCCCCTTCACCTTCCGCAGTGATTGTAAGTTCTCTAAGTTCCTGAGGCCCTCACCAGAAGCAGATGCCAGCACCATACTTTCTGTATAGCCTGCAGAACCATGAGCCAATTAACCCATTTATGCCTGAGGTTGCAGTTTTTGAATATTTTCAATCAGACCTTGGCAATGACCTTGAGCAGTAGGATATAAATAACTACCACATGCTTGCACTCCAGTAATGGAATATGAGGCACAAATGGGCAAATCTCTTTTCTTGGCCAGGTGCCTTGGCTCACACCTATAATCCCAGCATTTTGGGAGGCTGAGGCTGGTGGATCACTTGAAGTCAGGAGTTCGAGACCAGCCTGGCTGACATGGTGAAATCCCGTCTCTACTAAAAATACAAAAATTAGCCAGGCGTTGTGGCATGTGCCTGTAGTCCCAGCTACTCAGGAAACTGAGGCAGGAGAATCACTTGAACCTGGGAGGCAGAGTTTGCAATGAGCAGAGACTGCTCCACTGCATTCCTGCATGGGTGACAGAGCTTGACTCGTCTCAAAAACAAAAACAAAAAACAAAAAGCAAAATCATCTTTTCTTTATAAATTACCCCACGTGAGGTCTTCCTCTATAGCAACACAAGACAAGAGCAGCCTAACACAGCCTCATAGCCTATGCAAGTGCTGTTAGTATCTACGTTAAGTTATTAATTCCAAAGTCTGGTTCTTTTCCCACATGCATTTCTGGTGTCCAGTTACTGATTATCTAATGTCAATAAGTGACAGCTGCTGAATGATTACTCTGTGTCAGGAACCATTCTTTATTATTATTATTATTATTATACTTTAAGTTCTGGGATACATGTGCAGAATGTGCAGGTTTGTTATACAGGTATACACACACCATGGTGGTTTGCTGCATCCACCAACCCATCATCTACATTAGGTATTTCTCTGAATGCTATCCCTCCCCTAGCCCCCCACCACCCTAGCCCCCCCCCCACCATTACACAGGACCCACTGTGTAATGTTCCCCTCCCTGTGTCCGTGTGTTCTCATTGTTCAGCTCCCACTTATGAGTGAGAACATGCAGTGTTTGGTTTTCTATTAAACCATTCTAAGAGTTTTAGGTGATTTCACTCATTTAAGACTCACAAAAAAAAATCTATGGGGAAACTGAGGTACAGTGAGGTTAAATAACCTGCCTAAGCCCATATAATTATTAAGGAGCCACGCCTAGGCACTTGATCACCATGAAATATAATCTCTTTTGTATGTACTACTGGACTAAAGAGGGGCACTGTTATCTTTCAAAGTTCTGTAGTCCTTACTTTCTTGGAAAAATTGCTATTTCAGAGCGCATTTCATTAAAATTTTTTCCTACTGCTAGGCTTTCCTACTGCTAAATTATCACAATAGAAGGAAATGTTGCCTTGCCTGTACCTCTTTGTGATTGGCTCAGATGTAGTCTTTAAAAAATGGTCTCAACATAGATTTAAAAAGAGAGGTTCTGGTGGGGATAATGGTGTGTAATGGTGCTATCCAGCTCAGAAAGTATCTTTGGCATAGTAGAAAGGTGTATGCAGAATCTTCTCTGTTAAGACATCAAGTTTTTGACACAAGCACACAGTGGGATTGGATGGAAATGTCCCTCTTTGTTCCTGTCTAGCCCTGATAATCTGCCTTAGGGCTCCTTTACTTTGGTCATGGAAATTTCTCCTGGGGTCATACAGACTGTAAAGAATATTTTTAGTTACTGGCACTATGAAAACCTGTGCTGGTCTTTGTGCATTTGCATAGACACATAAAAGGGAAAGTTTAACGTTATATTTTACACCAAGTGGCAAGCCACGTGGTTTAATGGCCAGACAATTTGGAGGGTCTAGAGCTAGAGTCTGTTATGGAAATGAACAGAGATCTACAATATAAATGAAACAATTTCAAATTAAAACAAACAAACAAACAAACACCTGAAACACCGGGTCTGAAGCTATAAAGGAAAGGAAGAAATTTACTTAAAAAGAAGGACAAATAGTGCGCCAGTCAGGTAAGAAAGAGCTAGGTAAAGCTTAGAGAGAAAATCCACAGCAGTTATGATCTAGAGAGAATATAATTCTTGCATAGATATCTTTGACTGTTTTCCCAGCTAGAAAGGAGATATTAAGGCTAAATAATTTAAATTAATTTATTATTAATCTATTAAGGTCAAATTAATGTAAACACCACCATAAGTTCCTTCATCTGAGGTGCCAGGGTCTCTAGCGCATTTCAAAGAAAGAGGAAGATTCTCAGAATTGTTTATGTTGCCTGAATCGAGCTGAATGTATTGGACTTTCACTAAAACTGATTATGACATCTTTGGAAGTCAATCACATCTTGTATGAAATATTCCAATTTTCTGTTTTGAGTAAATGGGCAAATGAATGGGAAAAAGAGTAGATGGTGGAAGCTTAGTAAGAGGCAATGAAATATAGCATAGATTCCTATCTGGATGGGTATAACAGGAGTCACATGGCTCAACCTCGATGCCCTACATAACTTTGAGTAGTTGAATTCTGGCAAGATGGTATGTTTAGAGAGTCAAAGAGGAGATGATCCTCCTGGATGATCACCCCTTTGGCCTGATCGTGGTTACATAATGCTTGTATAGCTTTGGATCTCTCCACAATGAATTCTCAAGTTCCACCAGAGAGTCTTAGGATATCTACTCAACTTCTGACAGTAACAACACCAATGTAGAGTGTTAGTGGGAGTGAAAACCACTGGAGCCATTAAAAAGGCATTTTTGATAAAGAAGTATAGTGAGTTGTTCATGTTCTTGGCAATAGCAAAGTAGGCAAATTCGTTGTCAGCAGGATATATTCTATCACATATACTTCAATTCTCTGATCTTTATGACCATAAGTCTATGACTGCTGACTAATTAAATAGGTAAATGTGAACTTGGAGGGCTTAAAACTATGCTTTCAATGAGCACGGGGACACAGAAATAAGGCCACTGGATTACACTTGGATGTAAAAAAATATGATTAATGAATCACTAAAGGAAGGCATGTATAGACATTAGTGAAGACATATATAGTCAACGTCTGTACAAGCCTTCCGTTAGTGTCTCTTTTCTTTATAATTTACCCGGTATTAGGTATTTCTCTACAGCAACACAAGAGCAGCCTAATACAGCCTCTTCTGAAGAAGGGATGAAGTGTGTTATTATAATGTTGGAAATCAACCATCAGCAAGGTAGGTTTATGCTCATGGGAGGTGTTAGAAAAAGAAAAAGATGGTCGGCAAAGCCTTAGTCCTGTCGTCTCGCCTTCCTCCCATACAGCATGAGCTTCACCACTTGCTCCACTTTCTCTACCAACTACCGGTCCCTGGGCTCTGTCCAGGCGCCCAGCTACGGCGCCCGGCCGGTCAGCAGCGCGGCCAGTGTCTATGCAGGCGCCGGGGGCTCTGGTTCCCGGATCTCCGTGTCCCGCTCCACCAGCTTCCGGGGCGGCATGGGGTCTGGGGGCCTGGCCTCAGGGATGGCTGGGGGTCTGGCAGGAATGGGAGGCATCCAGAACGAGAAGGAGACCATGCAAAGCCTGAACGACCACCTGGCCTCTTACCTGGACAGAGTGAGGAGCCTGGAGACCGAGAACCGGAGGCTGGAGAGCAAAATCCGGGAGCACTTGGAGAAGAAGGGACCCCAGGTCAGAGACTGGAGCCATTACTTCAAGATCATCGAGGACCTGAGGGCTCAGATCTTCGCAAATACTGTGGACAATGCCTGCATCGTTCTGCAGATTGACAATGCCCGTCTTGCTGCTGATGACTTTAGAGTCAAGTATGAGACAGAGCTGGCCATGCGCCAGTCTGTGGAGAATGACATCCATGGGCTCCGCAAGGTCATTGATGACACCAATGTCACTCGACTGCAGCTGGAGACAGAGATCGAGGCTCTCAAGGAGGAGCTGCTCTTCATGAAGAAGAACCACGAAGAGGAAGTAAAAGACCTACAAGCCCAGATTGCCAGCTCTGGGTTGACCGTGGAGGTAGATGCCCCCAAATCTCAGGACCTCGCCAAGATCATGGCAGACATCTGGGCCCAATATGACGAGCTGGCTCGGAAGAACCGAGAGGAGTTAGACAAGTACTGGTCTCAGCAGATTGAGGAGAGCACCACAGTGGTCACCACACAGTCCGCCGAGGTTGGAGCTGCTGAGATGACGCTCACAGAGCTGAGACGTACAGTCCAGTCCTTGGAGATCGACCTGGACTCCATGAGAAATCTGAAGGCCAGCTTGGAGAACAGCCTGAGGGAAGTGGAGGCCCGCTACGCCCTACAGATGGAGCAGCTCAATGGGATCCTGCTGCACCTGGAGTCAGAGCTGGCACAGACCCGGGCAGAGGGACAGCGACAGGCCCAGGAGTATGAGGCCCTGCTGAACATCAAGGTCAAGCTGGAAGCTGAGATTGCCACCTACCGCCGCCTGCTGGAAGATGGCGAGGAATTCAATCTTGGTGATGCCTTGGACAGCAGCAACTCCATGCAAACCATCCAAAAGATCACCACCCGCCGGATAGTGGATGGCAAAGTGGTGTCTGAGACCAACGACACCAAAGTTCTGAGGCATTAAGCCAGCAAAAGCAGGGTACCCTTTGGGGAGCAGGAGGCCAATAAAAAGTTCAGAGTTCAAAAAAAAAAAAAGAAAAAGAAAAAGATCCAAAGAAATCATATTCTGAAAATATTACAAAGTTAAGAGAGGACACAGAAAGTTACTGAGATTTCTGTCCTTGTCCTTGATTTAAACATATGTCAAAGGTAGTAGCATAGTACAGTGAAAGCTCCCAAAATCAGGCCCATGAAATTCCCCATGGCCTATATTTGATATCATGAATGGGAAAAACGTGTTACTAAGCCTTTTCTGCTCTCCTATACACCCACACATACTGACCCATGCCCGAAGAACTCTTAAATTACTCTTGAAACTAGAAGGTTCCTTGTAGTTTATTAAAGACTTTTTAAAGACAGCTTCAGGTTGAAATGAATGGCTGAACAAAATTTCTTAAATGGAACTCATCCTAAGGTAGGACTAAACACACGACCTTCTTATATGCTGTTTGTTTGTAGAGGCAGTTGAAAATTTGTATCCTTTTCTTTCTTCCATGGAATGTCTACAAGTCTTTTTTACTAATTTATGTGGTAAGCAGAGTTCTAAGTTGGCCCTCAATAACCTCAACTCCGCTCTGTGGTTTGGGCTGTTTCCTTGTGAACCTGGAGTTTAAAATGCTCGGAGCACAGACACATAACTAACACGTGCAATTTTTCAACCTGAATGATCTCAGGGCATTTCAGAGTCTTGATTTTTACTTTGTGGCAGAAACTGCCACTTATTCAACCACAATACATTTTCCATTCCCTCTTAGGCCATAGACCTAGATTACAACTCTAAACTTCCTTTGACACAAGGGAGAGACAAACGATGCAGTTTTAACAAAAGGAATCTAAGTAGAATGATGTGTGTCGCTTTCAGTCTAGGCTCAGAAGAACTGCCTACTTAAATTGCTCTATACTTCTAAGTAAATTTGTACAGCAAACTTTGAAGCCACACAGTGATGATAGCAGATACATCATCAGCCTAAGCACAGCCTTATCCCCATACTTTCCAGCCTGGGTAAACCTTAGAATGTTATGTAAGCAAGAAATAAATTTCTATTGCATTAAGACATGTTTGGGTTTTTTTATTACTGCAATATATTTTACATTAAAGCACCTTTAAGTAATGTTTCCAGGTTTTCTTCTTTAAATACAGTACTCATTTTATAAGTAGATTATTGTAGTTAAATGAGATCACAAATGCACAGTGATTGGTATGTAATAAATACTCAAAGAATAGTAGTTATCCTCAATAGTATGGTCATAGGTCAAAAGAAATTCTTAATGACTCACTTAGATAATAACTAGCTTCAAAATAAAAACACTTTAGTTAGCAGACTTCTAGATTCAACTCCAAAGACAAATCCAAATGGATATTGCCCCAATAAAGTTTTAATACATATAGTTGAAAATTTGTATCCTTTTCTTTCTTCTATGGAATGTCTACAAGCCTTTTTTACTAATTTCTATGGTAAGCAGAGTTCTAAGTTGGCCCTCAATAACCTCAACTCCCTGTATTCCCATCCACGTGCAACTACCCTTCCCCTTGAAAACAGGCTGCAACTAGTGGTTTGCTTCTAACCAAGAGAATACAGCAAAGGGGATGGGATGTCACTGTCAGGTTAAAAAAATGTGTCTTCTTTGTATCTTGCTAGCACACTCTTTATTGCCTTATTTGGCTTTCACACTCTGAAAATGCAAGCTTCCATGCTGGAAAGGCTCTCATCACAAGGAACCGAGAGTGAGCTCTAACTAACAGCCAGCAAGAAACTGAGACCCTTAGTCCAACCATCTCTGAGAAACTGAATCTTACCAACAAAGGCTGAGTGAATTTGCAAGTGGATTGATCACTCCCTAGTTGAGGCTTCAGATGAAACAGCAGACCCTGGACTGCCATCTTTGTAAGAATGTGAGACAGAGAATCCAGTTAAGCTGTGCCCAGATTCCTTGGTCTCCAGAAACTGTGAGATAATAAATTGTATTTAAGTTGATGAATTTGGAGATAGTTTTTTATATAGTAATGGGTAACAGGCCTTTGGAGTAAACTTCATAGATAATCAAATGGCTTGTTCCCCAAATACTTTTCTTTATTACCGACAGATGAAATTGTTATTTATCTTTTTTATAGAACTTGCATGAGTATTTATAATAGTATAGATGACATTTTTATTTGTATTTTAATTATTTTCATGTTAGTTTGGTATTCCCTAATAGAATGTATACCCCTTGAGGGGAATAATGACTGATATATTATCCATTATCTTTATTTCCTCAGTGGTTTTTGACCAGTGTTTAATAGTTATTTAATGAATAACATAAATGCTAAAATAGTTTTCTGTATACTACTTTGGAAATTTATATTGACAACTGATATAGGATAGTACAAGTTTCTTTTTCCAATGAAAAGTAACTCATTTCTATGAAATTATGGACAAAGTATTTTTCTTTTTCAATTAATATTAAATCTATTTTCAAATACGCCATGTATAACTAAGTTCCTAGGATCATTAACTATGCATTTATACAGTTTTACTAAATTTGTCTTTAGTTTTTTAATAAATTAATTTATTCAGAGAATTTTTTCTACTATGATTCAGCAGAGAATTGAGAGCATGATTTAGATTTACTAACTAAATGCAACTTTTTAAAACAGTAGCACTATAAGAAGCTTTATAATACACACACAGATCATATTGAAGCATGTAGAAATATTTAGGGATCTAGTAATTTTGTTATCATTAATGTAAACTAAAAGTGAAAGACAAAAAAATGGTATATACCTAAAAACAACCAAACATAATAAATGTATGTATGTATGTGTGTGTGTATGTATGTATGTATGTGTGTATGTATGTCTGTATATATATATACTATATATATATATACACACTACATATAAAAATACATAGGGTGAGTTGGAAAAATTAAAATTTAGTTTCAGTATAACAAAGGAATTCTTTTTTATATTTGCTTTGCATTTTATGTTACATTTTATTAAAACATACTTTTAAAATCATTCATTTTAGTAACATTTTTTGTCAAATTATAATCTTTTATCACTTAATAATGGAGGATAAGAAGCCTTTTAAGCACATAAAAAGATGACATTTTGATGGAATTCATTGAGTAATAATTTTATCAAATAATATATTTCTTTTGAAAAATACTGTTAAATATCACACACAAGTTGGACAGAATAGAAAGAAAAATGTCATCTTAAATCATCTATCTCACCTTGCAGGTAACTGTGTATAATTCTACAGTTATACAATGTGTTGATACATAGTTGAAATGCATGAAATACAGAAAGGATAAATTTATCAATATATTATGACAATTATTTTATGACAGATATTCATATTATTTCTATAGATAGAAAAATATCTGTATACATGATGTATAAATGCTAAAGCAATAAATTTATAAAAGAAAAAGTATAGTAATTTCTTAGGGAAGCTTGTTCACAGAAATTTTATTGTATTGCAGCACAGATGTGTGTATGGTTGCAATGATGCTGTAAGACATTTTTTCTTGTAATAAAATTTGAACATAAAGTTTTCAAAACAATTTTGGAATACTTTATTTGTTGTTATGTAGGAGTCACTCAATAAACTCTATAAGAAACTTGGTCTTCTTCTTTTGTAAACAACCAAATCCACCCATCATTAATAAAATTTTGCCCTCATTGAGGCTGTTCATACAAAAGTGACACAGGTTTTGAAGGCAGTTCGAGAAGATGAGTTGAAATACTATTTTGAACAGTAATGTAATTGTTGAAATAAAGCATACAGCCTTTCAAGACAACAATTTCAAGGAAAATAGAATTACTTTTTTGATGATATATATATTGGTATATTTGTTTACAACATTCTGAGAACATTTTCCCAACACCTTGCTTGCCTGTATAACACTATACACTTTGGACCTATGATGGATGTATGTAGGTATGAATATGTTTATTTGATTGTCCTGCAGATTAATTATATGTTCCTTTCTCTACTACTTGTCTGAGTACTAAAATGGGATATTAATAATATAAATCATTAGCACAAATTGACCATAAAATATTCAAAACATATCAAAACATCCCTACAGCTGGACCGACTGAAAGTGATCTTTAAACAAAATGTCTTTGGAAGGCAATATTGAAAAAAAGAAATTTAATATCTTATCTATTCCATTACAGAGATGAGAAGATTAAGACCTAGAAGCGTTAGCAATTTGTACAGAGCAAACAGTATCTTCCTAGATGTGAAAGAAACCAAAGGTACTTAATCTCCTGAACTAAAAGAATAGCAACTATGATATTTTAGTTCCCATTAAGTTACACAAAAAGGGAAAAAATCAGTGGTAACCTTTTGGGGCTTATATCTACCAAGTTATTTTAGGATGTTGACTTTTTAAATGTTTTGGTACTTAGAATATTATAATATATTTAGCAAGTAGTACAACTAGCACAAAATGAAACGAAGTGAAATGCTGCCTCTTTATATCTACAACCCTCATTTTTGCAAGCATCAGTCATTTTATACCTGGACAGTGTGAGCTGGCAGCCTTATTGGAGACATTCCTCCTCTAATGCATTCTAAAGTAAGCAGTAAGATGTTCTTTCTTGTAATAAAATTCTAAGACTTTAACTTTCTCAGATTCTAATGACATTCATTAACTTTTCTCAGAACAAGTAAATACGAGCAGGTATTATTTACAAAATAGGGAGTCCAAAACTATTCTCATTATCTCTTGCATTGCCCTAATCACACATTCTTTCCTTTCTCTGTAAACCACTTTAATTGACTGGGAGCAGAAACAATATCCCTAAGCTAATTAAGAAACGTAAGTAAGCAATAGCACTAAATAGGGAACCATAGGATGGCATCTGGTAAGTGTAATAATAGCAATATTGCATTATGCTTATTTGGACCTTTGCAGCAAAGACTAATCAATGATACATTATACCATTGTGTAATGCTATATACATGGGACCTATGATGAATGTAGGTAGGCAAGAATATGTTCATTTGGTTGCCCTACAGATTAATTATATGTTCCTCTCTCTACTACTTGTCTGATACTAAATTTGGATATTAATAATAATGGGAGTAGAAAGTATGTTGTTCTAGATTGAGTTCTTTCCCTTCATTTCCCTCCTGTTTCTTTTTTCCCTCTACTTCTCTATTCATTCACATGTGCAACATACATTTTCCTGCTTACACCAGCTTGAAGTGCAATTTAAAAATCACAAATAAAAAGAAAATTGTCCTTGCTATATACTTTTTTTTTTTTCAGTAGAATCTCTAGAATGCTGCCCTCTCTAAGATTCCTTTCTCTCTCTCTAGTGCCTTCAACCATATACAAGGTCGTATGTTAGTAATTGAGATCACAGAGCCTACAGCTAACTGCCTGAGTTGAAGTCCAGTGACCATGGGCAAGTTCTATATCTATCTCATTCTCCTTATATAGTCAATGATATTATATTGATAACAATAACAATTCTACATCATAGGATTATTGTGAGGATAAGTTAATGTACATAAAGCACATAGGATGATACCTACCAGAGTAAGTATCTAAAAATGTAAGCTATTGTGATTATTTTTGACATTTTTTCTAGACCTTTACACATTCTGAAAGTGTTTCAAGCCTACTTATAATAATTTAAGTGTCACTCTTTATTTCTGACTGTACCATTTTTATACCTTTTATATAACTTAGCATTTCAGTTTTTTAAACTTCCCATGCAACATGATCTTTACTACTGCATCACATTCAGTGATGTAGTAGTAACTCTCCGCCCTCCTCAGCTCTCCTCCCTCACTCTCTTGGCATCTCATCAACTAGGAGTCAGCTAATTAACCTCAACTTGCTTCTTCATCAAGGCAGTTACCTCTTCTATCTGGACGTTGTACAGTGCTTTGGGAACACAGTGATTTGAGAGACTAGATCTTAAAACTGAATTTCCACTCCAATCTGTTCAGCTATTGTCTCTGTCATGAGCTCTTTAAGATGTTGGTGCAAAAAGCACCCATGGGACTGGCGCCCAAATACCCAATTTCCCATTTTGAGCAAGCCAAGGCTAACCATTGCTGAGACTTCTAGAACAAAAAGCAAGTACAAGGTGTATACCTGCAAAATTCAGATCTGCTGATGACTCCTTCAATAAGTCACTTTTTGAGTCTCATATTTCTATTAATTAATAAATCAGACACAATTATCAGATCATTTTTCATGAGAAATAGGTTCAGATGTCTTCAAATGTATATAGTACAGTGCAAGTCTCAAAGTATAGTACTTCTGATTTTAGTGCCAACTTCACTCCTTATTTTAAACTGGGAGATTCAATCCCAGTTTTCAATGTTTGGGCTTAGAAACTGATACCCTAAAATATGACACTTTGACATGCTGAACTGAAGAAGAAGCCTCCAGGTCTCTCTGACCTCCCCACCCATCTCTCTCTCAATCGTTTTTCTCTCCCAAAGCACAGAGTGAAGTTGTTCTCTGGAATTCCCTTAACTGCCTAAACTCTGGACCTACCAAAGGAGAAAACAATGATCTCTGGTCCCTTCCCTGAGTTTTCATTAACTGAACTCATGTTGTTGGAAACAAAGATTGAAATCTCTCAACACACCTGACAGCCTTTTGTCACAAATCATTGTTCTGCAGGCCCAACAGACTGTTCCAAGCCATTGTATGTACTTCAAGTTTATTGAATTTTCCTCAAAATCATTTACTGGCTCCCTTAAATCATCGACATTTTCCCATCTTCATCTTCCCTAAGAAGAAGGGTATAGAACCATCCATACCCCATGTGTGGTAATCACTCTGCAATGTTCCTCCATTCATGTTAACACATTTATATGCCATTTAGTATATTAATCGGTCGTTTGTCAGTTAATTTTCAGTGAACCTTCAGAGGACAAAAGAGAAGTTTTCACCAGGCCCTTTCCCCAACACAGAGATGTGTGATGTGCTGTTTCCTTTTGGTAAAGTACAGATAATAGCAGGTTCTTTTTCACAGAGTGCTGTGAGAGTTAAACCTGAATGTATGTAAAGCCGCTGTTATATTGCTACTAGAACTTCTCAAACTGCTATTTAGAAGTTTAAGCTCTAGATATGAAAAAAAATATTTCAGAATGAAGGTTTGAAAATAGACATCCAAAAATTTGAATAACTACAACCTGTTGAATTTGCAATGGATTTCCCTAGTTGCAACTTAAAATGATCAGAATACTATATTAAATGAAATAACTATCCAGATAATAGTATTTATGCACAAGTTTTATTTTTTTAAATACTCAAGTTTTTTTCAGTTTGCTTTAACTGTGGAGTTTTGACCCTTGAAAAATATTTTAATGACATGTGACAATGAGATGACTTTTATTAATTTGTTTTGTTATTACAATTTCTAGCTTACTTTTGTTCATGTATACAGGACGGCATGAACACATATACACCTACAGTCAGAGCTGTGCTATTTGTTCCATGCTATCACTAGATGCAATGACAAATATTGTAACTGCAGCATTTTCAGTAGATGTTTCTTCCTTCGTTTTCCAACATAAATTATTTTCTTTTGCAAATAGTCTAAGGTTACCACAATGCAATTTTTGAAGAGTCTTGCCTCTACTTTCTATACAATTCCATGGTATAGCAGTTATATTTCCTTTAAAAACATTCTTTCTGGGAAAGCAAAAACACTTGTGAATGTTAATAGACCTTCTATTTGGAAAGCAAACCCTGAAATTCTCTAAAGTCTGCAGTTCTAGCAATTATTATATCACAGTTACACTTTGTCAGGACTAAATGTCTCACATCCTTGCTGGAAGAGAGGAAGACCTAAGATTATAATATATTTGAACAAGAAGGCACTAACTTTGCATTATTTTCCATTCTTCTTCCTGTCTTTGTCAGGAGGATGGATCCATGCTGTGCTATTCTCTATTCTGCTTGCCACCTTTGTCATGAGAATGAGACACCAGAATGAGAATGTTTCCTGTGAGATATAATAGCATGCTTTCCTACTCTCACCTCTCAGGATGTTGTATTTAGTTAGGTGAGAGCCCCAAATCCCTTAGGGCATCAGTGTAACATTCTTGGAAGGTATACTTTTTGCTTGTATTTATTGTGAAAGCGTTAGATGTCTTGGTCAGCTTTACAGGCCTTCCCTATCTCAAACAAAACCTGTTAAAAAAAATGTTGTTTACTTTTTATTCTTATCAGGACAATCAATTGTATGTTATAATTTGTGGGATACAGAAACATACATGACTCAATTATTTTTCAAAAATATCTAACGCTTATAAACATTTAAATATTCCAGCTGCATATAGAAATATAGAGCAAGTAGCTACTATGCATTTGGGAGACAATGTGGTAAGATGGACACCTAGATTAAAAAGAGTTAATTCCCTCAATGATGTATTTATTTTGTATTTAGAAAAATTCTACATATTAATTTCTATTTTGCTTGAGTGGCAGATTTTAAAATTACTCATAAATTTGCTTCTCATCCACTCTAAGATTTTGTATTGTGTTTTTAGACCGTGCTTCTTTCCTACCATGTAAAATGAAGCCTGCTGATATACTTTCATGTAGCCACTTGTTTTTCACAAATAATATCCCTAAGCTAATTAAGAAATGTAAGTAGGCAATAGTACTCAATGGGGAACCATAGGATGGCATCTGGTAAGTGTAATAATAGCAATATTGCATTATGCTTATTTGCAATATAAATATCTGCACACAGCTGCATTTTGCTATATAGGCAGTATTTCATCCTATTGCAGGATGACAGGAAAGAACATGCTAAAAATGAGAAATCTTTTTAAATATAAAGAGTATACATATAAGAAGGCAAATAACAATATCAATCTAGTCAATAACACAACTTTCTGTATTATATATGTGAGAAATATTTGTTAGTAACTTCAGCCTTGAGCTTTAGTCCCTGTTTTTCCCCAAGAGAAATTGGTCAGTATTGAATTATCCATGATCTTTTGCTATAAAAACAAACAATATGATTGTTGCCAGTTTGGGACCGAGTAATAAGAAAAACAAAAACCATCCTAAGTATTTCAATTGAGGGATTTTAATGTAGGTGATTGTCTCTAACTCTGGCTGGCTAGGAAGCAACTAGTCTCTCACTGGCAATGAAGAAACTCTTGAGTCTTAGCTTCTGATGTGGTTTGAATGTCTTTTCCCCTCCAAACCTCATGTTGAAATGTGATCCCCAGTGTTGGAGGTGGGACCAGGTGGAAATGTTTTGGTCATGGGGGTGGATCCCTCATGAACGGTTTGGTGCCCGCCCCATGGTAATGAGAGAGTTCTCACTCTGAGTTCATGGGATATGTGGTCGTTTAAAAGAAAGTGGTACTTCTGCCCACCTTGCTCCCCGTCTCGCTGTGTGATGTGGTTGCTCCCCCTTCACCTTCCACCATGATTGTAAGCTTCTTGGGGCTCTCATCAGAAGCAGATGCTGGCACCACACTTCCTGTACAGACAGCAGAACTGTGAGCCAGTTAAACCTCTTTTCTTTCTTTTTTTTTTTTTTTTTTTTTTTTGAGACGGAGTCTCGCTCTGTCGCCCAGGCTGGAGTGCAGTGGCCGGATCTCAGCTCACTGCAAGCTCCGCCTCCTGGGTTTACGCCATTCTCCTGCCTCAACCTCCCGAATAGCTGGGACTACAGGCGCCCGCCACCTCGCCCGGCTAGTTTTTTGTATTTTTTAGTAGAGACGGGGTTTCACCGTGTTAGCCAGGATGGTCTCGATCTCCTGAGCTCGTGATCCGCCTGTCTCGGCCTCCCAAAGTGCTGGGATTACAGGCTTGAGCCACCGCGCCCGGCCAAACCTCTTTTCTTTATAAATTAGGTATTTACAGCAATGAGGATGACCTAACAACGCAACAAACTGGTACCAAGGAATAGCATGTGCCTATTAAGATACCTGAAGACGTGGAAGCAGCTTTGGAACTGGGTAAGAGGCAGTGGTTAGAAGAGTTTGGAGGGCTCAGAAGACAGGAAGATAAGGGAATATTTGAAACTTCTTAGAGACTGGTTAAATGGTTGTGACCAAAATGCTGATAAAGATATAAACAGTGAAGTCCAGGCTAACCAGGTCTCAGATGGAAATGAGGAAGTCGTTGGTACCTGGAGTAAAGGTAGCCCTTTATGCCCTAGCCGAGAGGTTGGCTGAACTGTGTCCACATCCTAGGGATCCGTGATGGTTAATACTGAGTGTCAACTTGATTGGATTGAAGGATACAAAGTATTGATCCTGGGTGGGTCTTGTGAGGGTGTTGCCAAAAGATATTAGCATTTGAGTCAGTGGGCTGGGGAAGGCAGATCCACCCTTAATCTCATGGGCACAATCTAATCAGCTGCCAGCAAATATAAAGCAGGCAGGAAAATGTGAAAAGGAGAAACAGGCTTAGCCTCCCAGCCTACATCTTTCTCCCGTGCTGGATGCTTCCTCCTCTCAAACATCCAACTCCAAGTTCTTCAGTTTTGGTACTCAAACTGGCTCTTCTTGCTCCTCAACTTTGAAACAGCATATTGTGGGACCTTGTGATCATGTCAGTTAATACTTAATATACTCTCCTTTATGTGTGTGTGTATATATATATATATAGAGAGAGAGAGAACTTTATTCATATATATATATAAAACTTTAAAGTTATATATTTTATAAATATATAAATAATATATATAATATAAACATAACTTAAAGTTATATATACAATTTTATAAATATATATAACTTTACTTAATATACTCCCATATATATATAAAGAGAACTATCTGTCCCTCTAAGAGAACTCTGACTAATACAGATTTTGGTACCAGGAATGGTTTTTGTGGAACAGACTATTAAGGATGGAGTTCTTTTGCTGGTTTTGGGCTTTCTAGAGTTGGCTGCTTAATATGATTAGACCTAAAAATGCTAAGGACTCTACTTGTAACAGTATGGAGAACACAGATAGTCCTTGGCATGAACTGTTTAGATAGTTATGCAAAATAAATGCATTTGACACCCTTGTCACTCCTGCTTGTGAGAGGCAGGAGTTTAGTGGCTCTATACATAATTCCTTTGACTATATGTGGAGAATCAGGAAACATAATGAAACTGGTTGGTTGCTCCCAAGTACAATGGACAATATATGAAAGAAAATGACAAACTCAGGAATTCTATATCTTGGCTTCAGAAACAGATACTGAGCCTCAAATTGGCTAAGATTGCCCTGAGTGAGTCTTGTCTCCTGTAGAGAAAGATCTGAAATTATGGAAAAACAGACACAAACTCTTACCATGTGAGTGGCTGACCTGTGATAAAGATGCATGCACAGCCTTGCCAGGTATCTATTGTTGAAGTGAGGGCATTGATTGGAAAAGAATGGGACCCTGAAATTTGGAATGGAGACATGGAATGAGAGGACCCTGATGAAGCTAGGGACATTGAGTTTGTAAACTCTGATGAACTTTTTTTTTTTTTTTGCCAGAAGGAACAGCTTCCCTACCCCCACTAATGGCAACATCCCCTCCCTGACCCAGAGTGCCATTAACCTTTGTCTGAGGAGATAAACTGTGTGCTGCCTGAGGCAACAATGATGGCCTCTCCTGAGGCAGTTGCCAGGCAAGGTAATGTTGATTCTCCTCAGGAGCCACCCCCAACACCTCTGTTTGCTTCTAGATCTGTAATCAGACAAAAGTCCCAGCGGCCCCCCAGAGGTGAGGTTGAGAGTGTGACCCATGGAGAGGTGTGCTACACTCGAAAAGAACTGCTTGAGTTCTCTAATTTATATAAACAACAACTGGGAGAACAGGCATGGGACTGGATATTAAGGGCATGGGATAGTGGTGGAAGAAACACAGTTGGATCAGACTGAATTTATTGGTTTGGGTCCAGTAAGTATGGACTCTGCATTTAGTATTGCAGTTTGAGGAGTTAAAAAGGTTCTAACAGTTTATTTTCTTGGTTAGCTGAAATATAGAATAAAAGATGGCCCTGTGAGCCATCTGTGAGAAGATGGCACTGTGAGCAAGCTGGAAACGTATGATCTCCCTTGGTTTAATGTAGAGGAAGGGATCCAAAGCCTTAGGGAGATTGGGATGGTGGAGTGGATTAGTCACTTTAGACCTACTCATCCCAGTTGGGAGGGTGGAGAAGATATACCCTTGACCAATGCCTTGCAAAATAGATTTGTGAGGGCAGCACCTGCATCTTTGAACAACCCTGTTATTGCACTTCTCTGTCAGTTCTAACAGTGGGAGAACTGCAGTCATTCAACTACAAAATTTAAATACAAGGGGAATAATTGGATCCTGAGGTGACAGGGGCCAAGTAACAGTACTCAACCATCAAATGCAAGGTGGGTGTAGCTACTATAATGGATAGCAGAGGAAAAGCAGCAATCAGAATAGTCTGACTTGTGTAGAGCTCTGGCATTGGCTGATTAATCATGGTGTTTCTACAAATGAAACTGATAAGAAGCCTACTGCATTCCTACTTAAATTATGCAAAGAGAAAACTTCCAGGTCTAATGGACAAAAGATTAATTTGAATTATAAACACAGAAAATCATGGCACCTCAATCAATTTCCAGACTTGAGCCAGTTTACATACCCAGGACCCCTTGAATGAAGGGGAGGCCAGGTTCCCTTGAGGAAGGACCTCACTACGTTATTGACAATTTCTGCAGTGAATCTTTCTCCCATCCTTCCCCAAGGAGAACTCTAGCCTTTTACCAGGGTGACTGTGCACTGGAGAAAAGGAAATGATCAGACATTTTGGAGACTACTGGACACTGACTCTGAGATGATGTTTATTTCAGGGGACTCAACACTCATTGTGGTCCTCCAGTTAAAGTAGGGGCTTATGGAGGTCAAGTAATTACTGGAGTTTTAGCTCAGGTCTGACTGATAGTGGGTCCAGTGGGTCCCTGGGCTCCTCCTGTGGTCATTTCCCAGTGCCAGAATGCATGATTTGGACAGATATACTTAACAGCTCGCAGAACCCCCACAATGGCTCCCTGACTGGTAGCATGAGAACTATTATGGTGGGAAAGGCCAAATGGAAGCCATTAGAGCTGACTCTACCTAGAAAAATAGTAAATCAAATACAATATAGCATCCCTGGAGGGACTACGGAGGTTAGTGCCACCATCAAGGACTTGAAAGACACAGGGGTGGTGATTCCCACTGCATCCTCATTCAACTCTCCCATTTGGCCTGTGCAGAAGACTGATGGACCTAGAGAATGACAGTGGATTATTGTAAGCCTGACCGAGTGGTGACTCCAGTTGCAGCTGCTGTACCAGATGTGGTTTCATTGCTTGAGCAAATAAACGCATCTCTTTGTACCTGGTAAGCAGCCATATATTTGGAAAATGTCTTTTTCTCCATTCCTGTCCATAGGCCCACCAGAAGCAATTTGCCTTCAGCTGGCAAGGCTAGCAATATACCTTTACTGTCCTACCTCAGGGGTATATCAACTCTCTGGCTGTGTCATAATCTTATTTGGAGAGACCTTGATTTCTTTCCACTTTCACAAGATATTACACTAGTCCATTACACTGATGACTTTAACTTTATGCTGATTAGATCCAGAGATCAAGAAGTAGCAAACACACTGGACTTATTGGTGAGATGTTCGCATGCCAGAGGATGGGAAATAAATCTGAGTGAAATTCAGGGACCTTCTACCTCAGTAAAATTTCTAGAGGTCCAGTGGTGTGGGGCCTGTTGAGATATTCCCTCCAAGATAAAGGATAGGTTGCTGCATTTGGCCCCCCCTAAAACCAAGAAAGGGGCACAACGCCTAGCGGGCCTATTTAGATTTTGGAGGCAACACATTCCTCTTTTGAATGTGTTACTCTGGCCCATTTATCAAGTGACCCCCAAAGCTACCAGTTTTGAGGGGATTCCAGAACAGGAGAAGCTCTACAACAAGACCAGGCTGCTGTGCAAGCTGCTCTGCAACTTGGGCCATATGACCCAGCTTGAGGTGTCAGTGGCAGATAGGGATGCTGTTTGGAGCCTTTAGCAGGCTCCCATAAGTGTATCACAGTGGAGGCCTCTAGGATTTTGGAGCAAGGCCCTGCCATCTTCTGGAGATAACTATTCGCCTTTTGAGAGACAGCTCTTGGCCTGTTACAGGGCTTTGGTGGAAACTGAACGTTTTACTATGCGTCATCAAGTCACTATGCTATCTGAACTGCCTATCATGATCTGGCTGCTTTCTGACCCATCTTGCCATTAAGTAGGTTGTACACAGCAGCATTCCATCATCAAATGGAAGTGGTATATACATGATCCAGCTTGAGCAGGTCCTGAAGACACAAGTAAATTACATGAGGCAGTGGCTCAAATGGCTATGGTCTCCAATTCTGCCACCCTGCCTTCTCTCCCCCAGCCTGAAATGATGGCCTCATGGGGAGGTCCCTATGATCAATTGATAGAGGAAGAGAAGACTAGAGCCTGGTTCACATGTGCTTCTGCATGATATGCAGGCACCACCTGAAAGTGGGCAGCTGCAGCACTGCAGCCCCTTTCTAGGACATCCCTGAAAGATAGCAGTGAAGGGAAATCTTCCCAGTGGTCAGAACTTCAAGCAGTGCACTTGGTTGCGCACTTTGTATGGAAGGAGAAATGGGCAGATATGTGATTATACACTGATTCATGGGCTGTAGCCAATGGTTTGGCTGGATGTCAAGGACTTGGAAGAAGCATGACTGGAAAATTGGTGACAAAGAAATTTGGGGAAGAGGTACGTGGATGAACCTCTATGAGTGGTCAAAAACTGAAGATATTTGTATCCCATGTGAGTTCTTACCAATGGGTGACCTCAGCGGAGGAGGAGTTTAATAATTAAGTGGACAAGATGACTCGTTCTGTGGACACCAGTTAGTCTCTTTTCGCAGGCACCCCTCTCATTGCCCAATGGGCTCATGAACAAAGTGGCCTTGATGGCAGGGATGGAGTTTACGCATGGGCTCAGCAACATGGACTTCCACTCACCAAGGCTGACCTGGCTACGGCAACTGCTGAGTGCCCAGTTTTCCAGTAGCAGAGACCAACACTGAGCCCATGATATGGCACCATTCCTCAAGTGCTCAGCCAGCTACCTGGTTGCAGGTTGATTATATTGGACCTTTTCCATCATGGAAAGGGCATCATGTTCTTCCTAGAAAAGACACTTACTCTGGATATGGGTTTTCCTATGCTATTGCCTATCGGGGGAATCTGCCACCAGTAATTCCATGTGTGTTCTTTTCTATTTCCCTAAGTGTTGGCCGGTCTGAGAAATAAAGGGAAAGTACAAAAGAGAGAAATTTTAAAGCTGGGTGTCCGGGGGAGACATCACATGTTGGCAGGTTCTGTGATGCCCCCAAGCCACAAAACCAGCAAGTTTTTATTAGTGATTTTCTTTTCTTTTTTTTTTTTTTTTTGAGACGGAGTCTGGCTCTGTGGCCCAGGCTGGAGTGCAGTGGCCGGATCTCAGCTCACTGCAAGCTCCGCCTCCCGGGTTTACGCCATTCTCCTGCCTCAGCCTCCCGAGTAGCTGGGACTACAGGCGCCCGCCACCTCGCCTGGCTAGTTTTTTGTATTTTTTAGTAGAGACGGGGTTTCACCATGTTAGCCAGGATGGTCTCGATCTCCTGACCTCGTGATCCACCCGTCTCGGCCTCCCAAAGTGCTGGGATTACAGGCTTGAGCCACCGCGCCCAGCATTAGTGATTTTCAAAAGGGGAGGGATTGTAGGAATAGGGTGTGGGTCACAGAGATCACATGCTTCACAAGGTAATAAAATATTACAAGACAAATGGAGGCAAGGTGAGATCACAGGACCAGGGTGAAATTAAAATTGCTAATGAAGTTTCGGGCATGCATTGTCATTGATAAACATTTTAACAGGGTTCAAGAGAAGAGAACGGGTCTGACTAGAATTTGCCAGGCTGGAATTTCCTAATTAAGTATTAATTTGGGGAACTAATAAATGTCCATGAAATCTGCACAATTTATATTCTTCTGCCATGGCTTCAGCCGGTCCCTCCGTTTGGGGTCCCTGACTTCCCACAACAACTGCCTATTGCATGCAATACTTCTGCCAGGACTACCATTTGTGGATTCACAGAATGCCTCATCCACCATAATGGTATTTCACACAGCATTCTGTCTGACCAAGGCACTAATTTTACAGCTAAAGAAGTGTGGCAGTGGGCTCATGCCCATGGAATTCACTGGTCTTACCATGTTTCCCATCACCCTGAAGCAGCTGGATTGACAGAATGGTGGAATGGCCTTTTGAAGTCACAATTACAATGCCAACTAGGTGATAATACTTTGCAGGGCTGTGGGAAAGTTCTCCAGAAGGCCGTGCATGCTCAGAATCAGCATTGAATATATGGTACTGTTTCTCTCATAGCCAAGATTCACGGGTCCAGGAATCAAGGGATGGAAGTGAAAGTAGAATCACTCACCATCACCCCTAGTGATCCACTAGCAAATTTTTTGCTTTCTGTTTCTGTAACATTACATTCTGCTGGCCTAGAGGTCTTAGTTCCAGAGGGAGGAACACTGCTACCAGGAGACACAACAAAGATTCCATTAAACTTGAAGTTAAGATTGCGACCTGGACACTTTGGTCTCCTCCTATGTTTAAGTCGACAGGCTAAGAAGGGAGTTACAGGGTTGGTTGGGTGATTGATCAAGACTATCAAAATGAAATCAGTCTACTACTCCACAACTGAGGTAAGGAAGAGTACACATGGAATTCAGGAGCTCCATTAGGATGTCTCTTAGTATTACCATGCCCTGTGACTAAGGTCTGTGGGAAACTACAACAGCCCAATCCAGGCAGCACTACAAATCACCCAGACCCTTCAGGAATGAATGTTTGGGTCACTGCATCAGGAAAAACCCACGACCTGCTGAGGTGCTTGCTGAAGGCAAAGGGAATACAGAATGGGTAGTAAAAGAAGGTAGTCATCAATACAAGCTATGACCATGTGACCAACTGCAGACACAAGGACTGTAATTGTCATGAGTACTTCCTCTTTCTTTTGTTAAAAACATGTTTGTGCATGTATAGACTTGTACTAAGAAAATATCTGCATTTTATTTCCTTTCTCCTTTACCATGTGACATAAGATTTATTGACTTCATAACAGCATTTAAATATTGTTAACTTTATGTAATAGTATTTGGGTTGGGGATTGGTGAATTTCCAGTTGTACAAAGGATAGTTGTACTACGTTAGGTATAATTATGACCCTTATTTTCTTTATTTGAAGATTATATATGATCTCAGGAGATGTGTATGGGTTCAAGTTGACAAGGGGTAGACTTGTGATGGTTAATACTGAGTACCAACTTGATTGAATTGAAGGATACAAAGTGTTGATCCTGGGTGTGTCTGTGAGGGTGTTGCTGAAAGATATTAACATTTGAGGAGTGGGCTGGGGAAGGAAGATCCACCCTTAATCTGGTGGGCACAATCTAATCAGCTGCAAGCAAATATGAAGCAAACAGAAAAATGTGAAAAGGAGAGACAGGGCTAGCCTTCCAGCCTACAAAGAAATTTCTAAGCAGCAAAGTGTTGAAGAAGTGGCCTGGCTGTTTCTAACAGACTGTAATAAGATATGAGAGCAAAGAAATGACTTAAAGTTGGAACTTACAGTTAAAAGGGAAGCAGAGTTTGGAAAATTTGCAGCATGGCCATGTAGTAGAGAAAGAATCCAAGCAGTCTGCAGATCAACCACTTGGTGGAGAGATTAGATGACTAAAAGGGTGCCAAGTGTTAACAATCAAGACAATGGGATAAAGAACTCAAAGTCACTTCAGAAATCTTCAGGACAGCCCCTCTATCACAGGCCCAGAGGCTTAGGAGGAAAGAATGGTTTCAAGGACCAGTCCCAGGGCCCCACTGTCCTATACCATCTCAGGAGACTGTTCTTTACATCCTAACTGCTCCAGCACCAGCTGTGGCTCAGAGAGCACCAGGTAGAGCTCAGTCTCTTGCTTCAGAAAGTACAAGGTGTCATAAGCCTTGGCAGCTTCCATGTGACATTAAGCCTGCAGGTGTGCAGAATGCTAGAGAGAAGGAGGCTTGGCAGTTTCCCCTTATATTTCAGAGGATGTTTGGGAAAGCCTGGGGGCCCAGGCATAAGACTACTGCAGGGGCAGAGCCTCCACAGATAGCCTCTACTATGGAAGTGCCAAGAGTAAATGTGAGGTTCAAGCCCCTACACAGAGTCCCCACTAGGGCATTGCCTGGTGGAGCTGTGGGAAAGGGGCTGCTGCCATCCCAATCCCAGAATAGTAGAGACATCATAAGTTTGTGTCTTCAGCATGGAAAAGACACAGGCACTCTACTCCAATCTGTAAGAACAGTTGAGGGATTGCACCCTGCAAAGCCATAGGGGCAGAGCTACCCAAGGCCTTGGGAGCCCACACATTGCACCAGTGTACCTTGGATGTGGGACATTAAGACAAAGGAAATTATTTTGTAGCTTTAAGATTTAGTGACTGCCCTGCTGGGTTTAGAACTTGTGTAGGGCCCATTACCCCTTTCTTTTACCCATTTTATTTTTTTCTTTCAGAACAGGAATGTTTGCCCAATGCCTATACTACCATTGTATCTTGGAAGTAAATAACTTGATTTTGATTTTATAGGCTCATAGGTAGAAGGAACATCACTTGAGTCTCAGAAAAGACTTTGGACTTCAGACATGAGACTTTTGATTTGATGCTAGAACATGTTGAGACTTTGGGGTACTATTGGAAAAGGATGATTGTATTTTGCAGTGTGAGAAGAACATGAGATTTTGGAGGCAAGGGGTGGACTGACATGATTTAGATGTTTTGTCCCCTTTAAATGTCATGTTGAAATGTGATCCCCAATGTTGAAGGTGGGGCCTAGAGGGAGGTGTTGTGGACATGGAGGCAGATCCCTTATGAATGGCTTGATACCCTCCCCATGATAATAAGTGAGTTCTCACTCTGAGTTTATGGGATATCTGGTTGTTTAAGGAGCCTAGCTCTTCCTCTTTCTCTCTGTCTCTTGCTCCCTCTCTCATCATGTGATGTGCTGGCTCCTCCTTCATCTTCTAGCATGATAATAACTTTTCTGAGGCCCTCAACAGAGGTAGATGCCAGCTCCACACATCCCATAGAGCCAGCAGAAATGTGAACCAATTACACTTCTTTTCTTTACAAATTTACCCAGCCTCAGGTATTTCATTATGGCAACACAAGAATGGACTGACACAGCCTCATCCTTCATTTGGTCCCTGGATTAGGCTATCTTCCCTGCAGCACTTAATGTTTTGTCACCTCACCATGGTCACAGTAGTGACACCTATGGTAGATCCAGTGGCTCAGTGTCAACTCAATGACTTCTGGAACCCCTTTCATCCAGGACATTCATGGATCTGTTATTCCACTGTTGCCTCATATGGTCCAACAGAAGCTTAGGTGCAGTAAGCTCAAGACTTCTTCTGCCTAGCCAGGATGGATTCAAAGTTTTTCATCACACACTGCCTTAGGGATGTGGAAGGCAGTATGAAGTAATCTCCTTCTGAATTTCCAAATAGGATCATGGAACAATCTTACTGCCATTTCAGTCCCTCAATTCCTCCAACACACCTCCTAACTCTGGGTCTAGAGAGAAATCAGGACACAGACTGGCAGCTTCACTTATCACTCTTCTTCTTTGTCATTGCAATCCCTTGGAGGGGCAGCATCTGTCCTACTCTAGATCATTTCTATGTCAAGCTGTATGATATAGTTCACCAGGCCTGTAGCTCAATATATTAAAGATGTGAAAACTAATATTTTTTAAAGTATTTTTTCTAGATAAAGCTTAGTTCTAAATATACTTGTCTTACTTTAGACTAAAAATATCCTATTTTGAAGATCAGAAACTATTTTCTCTTACCTTTTTGTTCTAAAGATTATAATTCATATATCCCAAGCCATAAAAAATAAAAGTCTTATTGAAAATGGGACAAATATTATGTACAAGAAAATGATAAGAAAAAAATCCCACATTGCTATAGTTTCTATTCCAAAATAACAAGCTATTCAGAGAAATGCTGTACCAATAGGCTAGGAGCCTGACATGAATTCCCTCTCAACCCATCATCTCCTTACTTCCACTGGGCTCTAAATTACCCCTAGAGAAGGAGTAATGCCAGATTCTTACTTCTATTGTCTCATGGGCCTCAGTTGACAGAGATTTGAGACACATGTGCTTGTGTCTTGGCATTCAAGACTGTGTTAGTGTTGGAGATTAAACTTTAGCATTAGAAACAACATTGTTCAGAAAATCACGGTGTGCGATTATCTCTGGCAGAAATGGTAGGCTTGTAGGCTGTGAAGTCACTCTTACACTGATAAAGTAAATTTGGAAGATTGATTCTATAACTCCATGGAGGCAACTGATACTTCATTCCAGCTTGTATCAGAAGGTTAGAGCCCTTTCACAGCAGTTCTGCTAATAACCAGTGTTAGGTTGAGCTTAGAGGCCTTCATAACCTAGGAGGCCTGAGGATCTAGTGTTGTTCTCATGCCTACCAGGTTTTGCAGTTTAGAGTTACAGCTTCCCAAGCTGTGTGCTGGTCAGTCTTCCCTGGGGCATGAGTGGTCAGGGCTAGTTCTAGAGGCCAGCTATAGAAACTCTGCCCAGTGTCCTGCAGAGCCACCCAACAAAGGTGTCTCAAAGCTGCTCAAAGAACAACAGGTCTTGCTACATTATTTTCCCAGGACAATAGGGCCTGCTAACTAGACATTTAATCATCTTGGGGACACTAAAATTATTCTTCCAAGAGAAAAGATCATATAAAGGTAATTTGCCCTTACCCTTATATAGAGCACTGAAGCATTTTTTCCCAGAATAAAGAGGGGTAGCCTTCCTTCATACAAGGTATGTATTTGTAATTTATGCATATGTCTATGTGGTGATTGAATAGATGCCTGTCCTCTACCACTTGGAAACTTCACAAGTATAGGTGCCTTTTTCATTTGGTTTTTCTTTGTTTCTCCAGTGCCTAATACAGAACCTGATGCAAAAAGGGATGATAAATATTTGTGAAGTTAACAAATGAATAATTCTGTTCCAAAGTAATTTTCTCCAGCTATAGCATGAAGTATTTGGCACCTTTTCTAACTAAAGGTAGAGAAGGGGGAAAAAACACATCAACTTAATCTCTGATGTTGTACCCTTCAAGAGAAGTATCTTCCGAAAAATAGATAATGATTAAAGACTCAGATTTATTAAACTTACATGTAAGTATTTTAGGAAATAACACGATTTAAGTCTACTTTTCAAATCAAAGAAATCCATCAGCATTTATTTGAGTATATTAAATTGTGTTTTGCAAAACATCAGTTCTCTAGGATTTTGCTGGACGAAATGTGAACAAATTATCCAAAATCAAATAAGTTCAAAACAAATATGGCAAATTGGTTTTTTTACTGAAATACTTTTCATAGTAGTTGAGGGAATCATATACTCTGGAATATATAGTATGCTGGGATCTAAAACTTAATTGACCAGGGAATTTTATTTTTATAGTAACTTTCCTAATACTTATATTCCATGTTGAAAATGTCAGATTAGAAAACATTTGAAAATTGCAAAGCTAAACTCCAGAAAATAGTTGAAACAATTCATTATGATGATACTATGGCAATTTGTACATCTTACAGCCTTCACATATTAAGCTTTATTTTCTATCAGATTATGAGCCAGAAATTAACTACATTTTATTCATCCTTGTTGCAAACATTTCAGCACTTACTCATTCTTGGCATATAGCAAGTGTTCAATAAATATTTGTTTAATAAAGGAGGCAATGAGAGCTTTATCAAACTAAAGTGTTTGCTGCATTGCATATAATAATTATACTGAATTAGAAATGCTTTTGGACCATCTGAAAATACAAATAATGCATACTAATGGAAATGTGTGCTATTGAAAGTTATTTTTAAAACTTTCAAATTAGGAAGAAAAATGCGTACATACATTTTTCTACAGAAGAGGAAAATGTAGGTAGAATAAACTTATTATACCAAATTGTGGTGGCAAGAATTAATTTTAAAAATATGTGTATTAAAAAACAATAACTAAATTCCAATAAATAGAATATGACCTCTCTGAAGATTCTACATGGTCTTGATTTTCATATTATTAGTATCTTTCTATGGAATGATTTAACTGGCATGGGTCCCTAATTGTTGCCTTGTACTATGGAGTTTACCATGATGGAATAACTCCATTTGGTTATCTGAAAAATTTCACAGATTCGACTGTTCTATTGCTTAGATTAGTCCTGAGAGCCATTCGCAGCTAGGTAAGAAAATACACCAACAATACTGCAATGGATAATGGTAAAGTCTGCAATATCCTAATGATGGATGTCCAAAGTGGAGTCAATAAATGATTATAATAAGAGCATACTATTTTTATAGGGTTTGTCAAACATTTCTCAAATATTTGGGAATACATCTACATATCCCTAATTTGACTTTAAACATAATCAGCAGACTTCTAAACATCGTAATTGGAAGATTAGTAGAAAGGCCATTCGTAGGCTATTGATTTTTTTTCATTCAAGGGACTATAATCAGTAAAGAAGATCACAAGTACTCTATTTCACCTTAGTGAATGTTGAGGACAAATGTGGTTGGATGTAAGTGCTTTGACATATAGACTGTGCTGCACAAGTGAAAGAAATGTTTTCTATTAATACATCTAGACAATTCTTGGAAATATTCTATTTTTGAGCTATACATTATTCTTTGTGGAGAGGAAATGTTATTTGCCTGGTCTGTTGCCTTTCCTCTATCCTCAAACACATCTAAGGATTTGACCTTTGCTTAAATCCTCCTCCTTGAAATATGAGCACCAGGAATATGTTAGTGTGTGGCAGATGCAAGATAAATGGATCCTGCTAAGGTTCATATATAATGAATAGCACACCTGTACTTGAGTGCCTAGACTGTTTATTGAGTGACTTATATAGGAATAACCTATAATTAACGAGTACTGAGCTGCACCAGAGATGGGATTTGATTCCATACCTCTGGAAGGATTCTGAGTCTAGTGAAGTAGAAAAGCTGATGAGATCCTAGAGCTGATGACTTCCCTGAGCTGAGGTGGTCCATGGCCACTAGACCTTACCTCCTATGATTATGCATATCCCAATTTGGAGAGATTCAACATTTGGTAGCTGTAGCTGGGGGTCATAAGTCTCTATTCTGCTGTTCTTGCACATTCAAGTTTGGCCATCCTTTGTCCTTTCTTGGAGGATATGTGAAGTCTATTCTTAGGGGCTGAGTGAAGTTCATTTTGTCTCATGAGTTTAATGGGTAATCCAAACCCAAGACCACAACTGTTAGATAAGCATAGTAAATATTGTCCTGTACAAAACCTATTCAGTATATTTGTTTTAAATCTTCCATTTAAAGATTCTATTAAACTTCCAATATCCCAGAAGTTGATGAAAAAGAGACTAACATTTATATGTTAGTTTTCTAAGGCTGCCATAACAAATTGCCATCAACTGGGTGGTCTAAAACAACAGAAAAGGTATTGTCTCACAGTTATAGATGATAGAAGTCTAAAATCAAGTTGTTGCCAAGGTCATGATCACTCTTAAGCCTCTTGTGGTGGATCCTTCCGTGCTTCTTCTACCTTCTAATGGTTATAGACAATTCTTGACATTCCTTGGCTTGTGGCCACATTGCTCCATTCTCTACCTCCATTTTCACATTGCATTCTCTCTCTGTGTGTGTTTTTATCCAAAGGAATCTCTTCTTATAAGGACACAAATCATTGGAATAAAGCCCACTCTAATCCAATATAACCTCACCATAATTTATAACTAGGGTCTTGACAAAATGTGTTCAAGTCCTAACCTCTGGTACCTGTGAATATGACTATATTTGTAAATAAGGCTTTTTTGTCAAGACTCCTGAACACATTTGGGGGACACAATTCAATCTATGGGAGTTCATCATATGATAACTTACAGCTACAGTCCCTTTTAAAGTTTTTGTTGTTATTGATTATTTGATAAATTTATTTATTCAAAAATATTTATTGAGCGGAGTACTTTTCTAGGTGTTTGCAATACAGTAGCAAATAAAATACACATTGCCTTTACCTTCATGGATCTTAGATTCTAACACCTAGATAGAAAATATATAAACAATTAAACATAGAATGTGTCAGATAGTAATAAATATCAGAGAAAACAATAAGGCAGGGTAGAAAGGTCAGGGTCTGCCAAGGAAAGATGAGTACTTTGTATCAGATGGTTAGAGGAGATTCTACCAATACAATGACACTCTCTGGATGAGGCAAGAAATGATTAAAGGATATTGAGCAGAGAAATGACAAGATCTGAATTATACTTTGAAAGGATCATCAGGCTTTTGTGACAATAAACTAGAAGAGAGCATTGGGATTATAATCAGTAAGGAAGGAAACAAGTGCCCTATCCTACCTTGGAAGTGGGAAGAGGAGGTAGGAAGTTATTGGAATTGAGTATGTAAAAGAAGACCATGGCTTTGGAGAAGCCAGTAATAGAGGTGATGAGAAGTGGCGGGATTCTGATTGTGTCTAAAAGATTGTGTCAAAAGTATTTCCTGATAGAAATCCTACAAGATTTTTTACCTGATAAGCTCAAAGTATAAAGTTGGCATTTACTAGGATGGCAAGACTATAGGAGCTGTGTGTATGTTGGCAAGACTGTAGTAAGGGTGAGTGCATGTGTGCATGTGTGTGTGTGTGCATAAGAAGGTATGCAGGCTTTTAATTTTTGACATGCTGATATTAAGAGGAGTATTAGAAATCTAAATAGAGATTTAAATATAGAGCTAGATATACAAATTCAGAGTTCAATGGAAAGGTGAAAGAATTGATAAATTTTTAAGTAACAGTCAAATTAAATAGTATTTAATTCTATAAAAGTAGATGAAAATACCTTCTCTAATTGATCATGTGATAAGCTCTACAGTGTTTGCAATGTTGCATTAGGTATGGTTATAATATCTAGGGCATTTCTTTCTCTTAACCTTGAGATATTATTTCTCAATATATAGGCCTTTATGCTCTGCAGCTGTTTACTAAAGCTGATTGTATGGGAGAGAAGGAGGCATATTTTATAGGAGGCTTTAAAATAGACTAGCTGGCTGACTTTGAATGATTTGCTTATATTCAGTTAAGCAATGGCATGAACTAGTTGATATATTGAGCCCTGATCCACCTCTGTTATTTTAGCCACTGACTTCCTTCTCATTTAAATTTGAAGAAGTTAAATTCCTTTTCCTCTACTATGTTGTCCGGGCTTTTGCCAACACAAAGTGGGCTGCCAGGTTTCTTTTCCACCGTTACTGGGTGATCATTTTCAGACAGAGATATGACGTTGAAAAGTACTACTCTTTGTTCCATGCTAATGTTTCCAGTGTAATTCAAAACAGGCTTCTTACTATTCATTTGCACTGCTGCTTTGCCTTATTCTCAATGCTGAAATCCTTGTCTGACCTTCTATTTTTATTAAATACATTTGAATGTTATTTATGATTTTCCTTACCAAGGCCAAATTCTCAGTGACCTTCATGAACTCTCTCTTGATAAATAAAGAACATAAGTGCTAACCCAATTCCCATAGTCCAGTGTGTTTTCTTGTTAGTGCAGTGATTCTTAAAGATAATATTTATTACTTTTTGTTTAACAGAAAACACTGAAGGGAATTTCTTCTCTCTTGATTTGGATAAAGAAAGTAGGCATTCTTGAAAACTGCTAAGAGAATGAATGTTAGATGTTCTTACCACAAAAATGATAACTATATGAGCTAATGCAAATGATAATCAGCAAAATTTAGTCATTCCATGATGTATATATAACTCAAAGCATCATATTGTACAGAATAAGTACATATAATTTGATCTGTCAGTTAAAAACATAAAAAAAAAAGAAAGTAGGCACACACTTAGTAGATCAATTGTACTTTGAGAAAGAACTTAAAATAGAAGAAACTATGCAGTACTGACCATCTGAGGTAAGCCCCCGGCTGTCCTTAAATTCCACTATTTTATCTCCAACTATGCTTAATAAAATATACAAGGCAAAAAAATGTCTAGCTTTGTTTAAATAAAAATACTACCTTTTCATGTCTTAATCTTTATCAGTAAATCACACAGTTGCAAATGAAATTTAGAAATAGTTAACAAGATGTAATCATCTGGTTCTGAGCTGTGTTGATATTTAAGATAACATAACATTGCCTATGAAATTTATATTCAAATAGAAAAATCTCATCACATTAAAGTATTATTTACATATTCATATACTCCTTCCTTCAGGCAAAGACTTCAGTCTTTCTTTACAGATGGATTTAGCAATGAAACATAAAAAAACAAACATAGGGGAAAGAATTGAAGTATCGCATAGGAACCAGTAACACGTATCACCCCTTTTCACTTCTCAAAATGTCTTACCTATTGCATCTTCATAAATGTTCTTGGAACCTCATAACTCAGAATGATTATGGAATAGAGCAATAGTGTAAAACTAGCACATCTAATTTTTTTTCCTCAGAAGTTTTCAAACATTAAAGAACTCTCAATATCCTTGAGTTGTCTTCTTTGCATAATGTTTAACAATCAAGGAAATGCCATCAAAAATGTTGTCAGAAAAATGATATTACTGTGGCTAAATTAAAGATTTCTTATTCTCATTCTAAGTATATGTTCTCCATTATCTCAGAGTCCCAGTTATTAACAGTGCCTCTTGTTAGCCATTGAGATAAAATGTACACTTCAAAAGAGGCCTTTTTAAGGAAAGATAAAAACACAGAAAAATTGTAAATAAAAAAGAGGGAAGGAGAAGATAGAAGGTGGGGAGATTATGGTGACTGGAAACAAGAAGACAGAAAAATAGAAAGCTAAAAAGAAAAAAAAAAGAAAAAAAAAATCATGACCTTGAGATTAAAGCTTTGCCAGTCCCCTCTCCCTCCTAGTAATGTATGCCAACAAAATCTGTAGCATGCCATTTCCTTAAAGGCCTCAATCCTAGTCTTCCTAAAGGAAACGTCCCCCCTACCCCAGATATTTGTTTTGCTTTCATCTCCCTTTTGCTAGCAGTTGATGTGCCTTTTATGCTTCTAGCTCTCTGTTCAACTTAGCCATGTTACGTAATAGAAGGCAGAATGTCAGTCTTTTAAAGGATCTATTATATTTCTAAGACATTTTGATTTTCATGAACTTCAAAACATTTCTGGGTAGCTGACTTTAGCAGCATCATATGAGAAGGCTTTTAAATAGCACAGTGCATTTGTGCAAATCAGTACCAGATACTGCTGTTTGTTGGGAGGCTATGGGTCTTACTCCTGGTAACTGCTGATGGTACCCGATGTCTTGTCTTGGCTCTTGTCATGATCTCTGATGCAGGTTTCTTAAGAATCAACTGGATTATTATTTATTGCTAAAATTGCTTTGCTTCTTTAATATTGAATCAATATAGTATATGTACTGTGTCATAAAAGTTAAATTGTGCTAAAAAGTTTATTATAATAATAATAATAATAATAATAATAATAAAACAGTTATAGGCTGGGCATGATGGCTCACACCTGTAATCCCACTGCTTTAGCAGATCAAGGCAGGATTGCTTGAGGCCAGGAATTTCAGACTAGCCTGGGAAACATAGCAAGACCCCATCTCTACAAGGAATTTTAAGGATAAAAAATAATAACAAAATTTGCCAGGCATGGTGGTACATGCCTGTAGTCCTAGCTACTTGGGGGAAAGCTGAGATGGGAAGACTGCTTGAGCCCAGGAGTTTAATGTTACAGTCAGCTATGATTATGCCATGGCACTCTAGTCTGGACAATAAAGGAGCTTGTGTCTCAGAAAAACAGGGGAGGACAGCCACTTGCCCTCTTCTCCTGATTCTGCTCCCCAGAGACAATCATATTTCTAACTAGTATGTGAAGACTGTTTCTATTCAAAACAATTTACTTCTCATAAAATATAAGATAATTTTAATTGTTTACACGCCTTTCTTCTCCCCCATCCTCCAAATGAAGTTCTATTTCAACTGTTGTGCACACTTTAAAAAACCTTTTTATTTTGAAATAATTTTAGATTTGCAGAAGAATTTCCAATATAGTATAATTTCTGTATTATAGAGAGTTGTCATGTACCCTTCACCCAACTTCCCCTAATGTTAATATCTTACATAACCATAGACAAACTTAAGAAATTGATGTTGGTACAATACTACTAAATAGTCTGAAATTTGTACAGATTTCATTGGTTTTCCCACTAATGTCACTTTTCCATTCAGGATCTAATTTAGGGTACCACATTGCATTTACTTGTCATGTGGCCTTAATCTCTTCTGTTTTGTTACCTTTTCTTAGTTTTTCTTGTTTTTCATGATCTTAACACTTTTAGGAAATACCGCTCAACCGTCTTATAGAATACTCCTTAATTTATGTTTATTTGATGTTTTTTCATAATTATACTGAGGAAATACATTTTTCCACAATGGTGAGGTGCTGTTCTTATTACATCATAACAAGGAGAACATGAGTCCAACATGACTTATTAATGGTGATGCTAACTTTGATCTGTCAGGTTTCTATACTGTAAAATTACTATTTTTTCCCTTTCTGTAATCTATTAGAAGTCTGTCATTAAATTCAGCCCATCCTCAATGGAAGGGGAATTAAGCGCCACCACCTGGAGAGAGGTGTATCAAATAATTTGTGGACATATGTTAAAATCACCATAGCAATTAATGCGTACGTAAGAGAAGATACTTTGGGGCTATGCAAATTTTCCATTTCTCCTTAAAGTTTCATCCACTAATTTTAGCATTTACCGGTGCCTGCAGCAATTATTACTGTGGCATACTAATGGTGATTCTCTATTTCCTTCCCTCTTTCTATAATTCTTAAACGGATTTTTTCTGTAAGGAAAATTTGTGCCTTCTCCACCATTTATTTATTTACTTATTTATTTATAGCAGCATGGACTCATACATAATTATATTTTTAAAAACGTTTTTTTTTCTCCTTTTTTTTTCTAAATTGAAATACGGTCTCGCTGTGTTGCCCAGGCTGGTCTTGAGCTCCTGGGTTCAAGTGATCCTCCCTCCTCAGACTCCCAAGCAGCCGAGATTATAGGCATATGCCACTGTGCCTAGTGGAATATTTATATTTTGGGTTGTAAACCAATACTATAGTTACTTATTTTGTTGTTCAAATTATTCCAGCTTTTGCCACTGAAAGGGCTTTCAGGTTGGCTCCTATGTCCTTTTAATATGTTCCTCTATTTTTAGTTTTTGACTACTTTACTTTCTGGCACTAAAAGTTGCTACAGGTACATTTTGTGTTTGTCTCTAGTACCAGCCATTTCTTCAAGAAGCCCTAGTTTCTTTTACTAGAATATGGTATTTAGAAACCTACATCTGGGCAGTAGGTGTGCTCATTGCTACTGAATGTCACTGCTCTTTGGCTCACCCAAGGATACATAGGCAGGGAACATATGTATGTATATGAACTCATGTACAATTATTTCTGTATCTATAAATCTGCATGTGTATTAGAATGAACCTTTATTTTTGCTCATATCTCCATGTCTAATGCAGCACCACAGAGTTTACTATAGTCTTTTGCCCTTGCTTATTTGTAATGTTTTTTCTCCAACAGTGAGACAACTGGCCTCCATTATCTACCATCTACAATTAACATATGTATTTTTTCAATGCTATACATATAAAGTTTCAGAATTGTGAACATGCAATCGTGTTTTGGACACTTTAAAATTCCTTTATTTGGGTTACTTATTGCAATGTTTGTTTGTTTTTGGATTTTTAAACCTATATCTAAATATCTCCACACACTTCAAAAATCGTAGCCAATACTTTTTAGTGATTCTATACACAATCAAACCCATTTGACAGTCTGTTTTATTTTTATCCTGGGTCATCTCTCCTTTAGCCCCTTGTTCTCTTGTTCCTTTGTAGAACAGGGTGCCTTATTCATGGGTATAGAAGACCCTTCTAAAGATTCATCTGAAAGGGGTATGCTATGATCTGAATGTGTCCCCTAAAATTCATGTGTTGGAAACTTAATCTCCAATGCAATAGTGTTGGGAGATGGGACCTTTTAGGTACTTAGGTCATAAGGGCTCCACCCTCATGAATAGATAAATGCCATTATAAAAAGGCTTGTCAGATTGAGTTTGGCCAATTTTGCCCTTCCACATTCTGCTATGTGAAGACAACAGCATTCCTCCCCTCTGGACCATACAGCCATCAAGCTGTCATCTTGGAAGCAGAGAGTAGACCTCACCAAACACCAAGCCTGTCAGTGCCTTGACTGTGGACTTTCCAGCCTCCAGAACTCTAGGAAAATTAATTTCTTTTCTTGATATATTATTCAGTCTTGAATATTTTGTTATAGCAGCACAAATGGAATAAGACAGCGAACTTAAAATAGAAATTATTTGGAAGTTTGCATGTCTGCAAATGTCCTTATTTTACATCCTTAGAATTTTAATTGCTGACTTTCTGTGGAGTTCTCTGCTTTTCTGAATCTTAAGATCAGTCCTGTAAAGGTTTGACCAGCTCCTATCCTATCACTGTGTTTTGATTCATTGACTCTTATATTTTACTATCAAATTACTATCAAAGTCAGTTTTAAGGAAAACAAATTTGGAAGATCAGATCTTCCTTCATATTTTAAATTAAGATAGTGATGTGTTCTTCTCCCTCAACAAAAAAAGTTTATGAAAATTTTCACCACTTAGAGCTTTATATCCCAGCATTGTTTTTTATATATAATATCAACAAATATTCATTAAATAACTACAATAAACTCAGGAACTAAGGAAAATGTGAAAGAAGTATAAGATGTTTTCTAAGTTAAAGGATCCTATAATTTCCTTGAAGACCATGTGCATGGAATTTCTTGATATATTATTCAGTCTTGAATATTTTGTTACAGCAGCACAAATGGAATAAGACAGCGAACTTAAAACAGAAATATTTGGAAGTTTGCATTTAGAAATTCACAGACAATATTATACACAAAGTCACTTTTAAGATATAGGCATTAGGGGCTACCAGGCTCAAAGAAGGTAGAAACACGAATAAAAACAACAGCCTTTTCCTAGTTTAGCCAACCTTCACTGAAACACTTCTAGTTCTAGTGGTCTTAATATCTTGTATTCAATGACTCAACTTCAAGGGCTAAATGCATGCAATCTAGTTTTAAGATTAAAATGTAATATATGAGAGGGGCGGAGCAAGATGGCCCAATAGGAACAGCTCCAGTCTCCAGCTCCCAGCGCGACACAGAAGACAGGTGATTCTGCATTTTCAACTGAGGTACTGGGTTTATCTCACTAGGGAGTGCTGGACAATCGGTGCTGGTCCACTGCTGCAGCCCGACCAGCGAGAGCTGAAGCAGGGCAAGGCATCGCCTCACCTGGGAAGTGCAAGGGGGAAGGGAATCCCTTTTCCTAGCCAGGGAAACTGAGACACACAACACCTGGAAAATTGGGTAACTCCCACCCCAATACTGCGCTTTAAGCAAACGGGCACACCAGGAGATTATATCCCACACGTGGCTGGGAGGGTCCCATGCCCATGGAGCCTCCCTCATTGCTAGCACAGCAGTCTACGATCTAACCGCAAGGCAGCAGCGAGGCTGGGGGAGGGGCGCCCGCCATTGCTGAGGCTTAAGTAGGTAAACAAAGCCCTGGGAAGATCAAACTGGGTGGAGCTCACAGCAGCTCAAGGAGGCCTGCCAGTCTCTGTAGACTCCACCACTGGGGACAGGGCACAGCTAAACAACAACAACAACAACAAAGCAACAGAAACCTCTGCAGACGCAAACGACTCTGTCTGACAGCTTTGAAGAGAGCAGTGGATCTCCCAACATGGAGGTTGAGATCTGAGAACGGACAGACTGCCTGCTCAAGTGGGTCCCTGACCCCTGAGTAGCCTAACTGGGAGACATCCTCCACTAGGTGCAGACTGACACCCCACACCTCACACGGTGGAGTACACCCCTGAGAGGAAGCTTCCAAAGCAAGAATCAGACAGGTACGCTCGCTCTTCAGCAGTATTTGATCTTCTGCAGCCTCTGCTGCTGACACCCAGGCAAACAGGGTCTGGAGTGGACCTCAAGCAATCTCCAACAGACCTACAGCTGAGGGTCCTGACTGTTAGAAGGAAAACTAACAAACAGGAAGGACACCCACACCAAAACCCCATCAGTACATCACCAACATCAACGACCAGAGGCAGATAAATTCACAAAGATGGGGAAAAAGCAGGGCAGAAAAGCTGGAAATTCAAAAAATAAGAGCGCATCTCCCCCTCCGAAGGATCGCAGCTCATTGCCAGCAACAGATCAAAGCTGGACAGAGAATGACTTTGACGAGATGAGAGAAGAAGGCTTCGGACCATCAAACTTCTCAGAGCTAAAGGAGGAATTGAGTACCCAGCACAAAGAAACTAAAAATCTTGAAAAAAGAGTGGAAGAACTGATAACCAGAATAATTAATGCAGAGAAGGCCATAAATGAACTGACAGAGATGAAAACCATGACACGAGAAATATGTGACAAATGCACAAATAGCTTCAGTAACCGACTTGATCAACTGGAAGAAAGAGTATCAGTGATTGAGGATCAAATGAATGAAATGAAGAGAGAAGAGAAGTCTAAAGAAAAAAGAAGAAAAAGAAATGAACAAAGCCTGCAAGAAGTATGGGATTATGTCAAAAGACCAAATCTATGTCTGATTGGGGTGCCCGAAAGTGAGGGAGAAAATGGAACCAAGTTAGAAAACATTCTTCAGGATATCATCCAGGAGAACTTCCCCAACCTAGTAGGGCAGGCCAACATTCAAATTCAGGAAATACAGAGAATGCCACAAAGATAATCCTGGAGAAGAATAACTACAAGACACATAATTGCCAGATTCACCAAAGTTGAAATGAAGGAAAAAATCTTAAGGGCAGCCAGAGAGAAAGGTCAGGTTACCTACAAAGGGAAGCCCATCAGACTAACAGCAGATCTCTCGGCAGAAACTCTACAAGCCAGAAGAGAGTGGGGGCCAATATTCAACATTCTTAAAGAAAAGAATTTTAAACCCAGAATTTCATATCCAGCCAAACAAAGTTTCATAAATGAAGGAGAAATAAAATCCTTTACAGATAAGCAAATGCGTAGAGATTTTGTCACCACCAGGCTTGCCTTACAAGAGACGCTGAAGGAAGCACTAAACATGGAAAGGAACAACTGGTACCAGCCATTGCAAAAACATGCCAAAATGTAAAGACCATCGAGGCTAGGAAGAAACTGCATCAACTAACGAGCAAAATAACCAGTTAATATCATAATGGCAGGATCAAGTTCACACATAACAATATTAACCTTAAATGTAAATGGACTAAGTGCTCCAATTAAAAGACACAGACTGGCAAACTGGATAAAGAGTCAAGACCCATCAGTCTGCTGTATTCAGGAGACCCATCTCACATGCACAGACATACATAGGCTCAAAATAAAGGGATGGAGGAAGATCTACCAAGCAAATGGAGAACAAAAAAAAGCAGGGGTTGCAATTCTAGTCTCTGATGAAACAGACTTTAAACCATCAAAGATCAAAAGAGACAAAGAAGGCCATTACGTAATGGTAAAGGGATCAATTCAACAGGAAGAGCTAACTATCCTAAATATATATGCACCCAATACAGGAGCACCCAGATTCATAAAGCAAGTCCTTAGAGACTTACAAAGAGACTTAGACTCCCATACAATAATAATGGGAGACTTCAACACTCCGCTGTCAACATTAGACAGATCAACGAGACAGAAAGTTAACAAGGATATCCAGGAATTGAACTCATCTCTGCAGCAAGCAGACCTAATAGACATCTACAGAACTCTCCACCCCAAATCAACAGAATATACATTCTTCTCAGCACCACATCACACTTATTCCAAAATTGACCACATAATTGGAAGTAAAGCACTCCTCAGCAAATGTACAAGAATAGAAATTATAACAAACTGTCTATCAGACCACAGTGCAATCAAACTAGAACTCAGGACTAAGAAACTCAATCAAAACTGCGCAACTACATGGAAACTGAATAACCTGCTCCTGAATGACTACTGGGTACATAATGAAATGAAGGCAGAAATAAAGATGTTCTTTGAAACCAATGAGAACAAAGATACAACATACCAGAATCTCTGGGACACATTTAAAGCAGTGTGTAGAGGGAAATTTATAGCACTAAATGCCCACAAGAGAAAGCTGGAAAGATCTAAAATTGATACTCTAACATCACAATTAAAAGAACTAGAGAAGCAAGAGCAAACACATTCAAAAGCTAGCAGAAGGCAAGAAACAACTAAGACCAGAGCAGAACTGAAGGAGATAGAGACACAAAAAACCCTCCAAAAAATGAATCCAGGAGTTGGTTTTTTGAAAAGATCAACAAAATTGATAGACCGCTAGCAAGACTAATAAAGAAGAAAAAAGAGAAGAATCAAATAGATGCAATAAAAAATGATAAAGGGGATATCACCACCGACCCCACAGAAATACAAACTACCATCAGAGAATACTATAAACACCTCTACGCAAATCAACTAGAAAATCTAGAAAAAATGGATAATTTCCTGGACACTTATACTCTCCCAAGACTAAACCAGGAAGAAGTTGAATCCCTGAATAGACCAATAGCAGGCTCTGCTGAAGCACAGTCTCAGGATACAAAATTAATGTGCAAAAATCACAAGCATTCTTATACATCAGTAACAGACAAACAGAGAGCCAAATCATGAATGAACTTCCATTCACAATTGCTTCAAAGAGAATAAAATACCTAGGAATCCAACTTACAAGGGATGGAAAGGACCTCTTCAAGGAGAACTACAAACCACTGCTCAGTGAAATAAAAGAGGACACAAACAAATGGAAGAACATACCATGCTCATGGATAGGAAGAATCAATATCGTGAAAATGGCCATACTACCCAAGGTCATTTATAGATTCAATGCCATCCCCATCAAGCTACCAATGAGTTTCTTCACAGAATTGGAAAAAACTACTTTAAAGTTCATATGGAACCAAAAAAGAGCCCACATTGCCAAGACAATCCTAAGTCAAAAGAACAAAGCTGGAGGCATCACGATACCTGACTTCAAACTATACTACAAGGCTACATAACCAAAACAGCATGGTACTGGTACCAAAACAGAGATAGAGACCAATGGAACAGAACAGAGTCCTCAGAAATAATGCCACACATCTACAGCCATCTGATCTTTGATAAACCTGAGAAAAAACAAGAAATGGGGAAAGGATTCCCTATTTAATAAATGGTGCTGGGAAAATTGGCTAGCCATAAGTAGAAAGCTGAAACTGGATCCTTTCCTTACTCCTTATATGAAAATTAATTCAAGATGGATTAGAGACTTAAATGTTAGACCTAAAACCATAGAAACCCTAGAAGAAAACCTAGGTAATACCATTTAGGACATAGGCATGGACAAGGACTTCATGTCTAAAACACCAAAAGCAATGGCAACAAAAGCTAAAACTGACAAATGGGATCTAATTAAACTAAAGAGCTTCTGCACAGCAAAAGAAACTACCATCAGAGTGAACAGGCAACCTACAGAATGGGAGAAAATTTTTGCAATCTACTCATCTGACAAAGGGCTAATATCCAGAACCTACAAAGAACTCAAACAAATTTACAAGAAAAAAACAAACAACCCCATCAAAAAGTGGGCAAGGGATATGAACAGACATTTCTCAAAAGAAGACATCCATACAGCCAACAGACACATGAAAAAATGCTCATCATCACTCGCCATCAGAGAAATGCAAATCAAAACCACAGTGAGATACCATCTCACACCAGTTAGAATGGCAATCATTAAAAAGTCAGGAAACAACAGGTGCTGGAGAAGATGTGGAGAAATAGGAACACTTTTACACTGTTGGTGGGATTGTAAACTAGTTCAATCATTATGGAAAACAGTATGCCGATCCCTCAAGGATCTAGAACTAGAAGTCCCATATGACCCAGCCATCCCATTACTGGGTATATACCCAAAGGATTATAAATCATGCTGCTATAAAGACACATGCACACGTATGTTTATTGAGGCACTATTCACAATAGCAAAGACTTGGAATCAACCCAAGTGTCCATCAGTGACAGACTGGATTAAGAAAATGTGGCACATATACACCATGGAATACTATGCAGCCATAAAAAAGGATGAGTTTGTGTCCTTTGTAGGGACATGGATGCAGCTGGAAACCATCATTCTCAGAAAACTATTGCAAGAACAGAAAACCAAACACCGCATGTTCTCACTCATAGGTGGGAACTGAACAATGAGATCACTTGGACTCGGGAAGGGGAACATCACACACCGGGGCCTATCATGGGGAGCGGGGAGGGGGGGAGGGATTGCACTGGGAGTTATACCTGATGTAAATGACGAGTTGATGGGTGCTGACGAGTTTACAGGTGCAGCACACCAACATGGCACAAGTATACATATGTAAGAAACCTGCACGTTATGCACATGTACCCTCGAACTTAAAGTATAATAATAATTTAAAAAATGAAGAAAAAGTAATATATGCATATGTATACTGATATTCTTACAGCTGATATTCTTACAGCTGAAGGATTTTTTTTTTTTAATTTAGTAGAAACAGGTGATTTAAAGCCATGCATATAGAGATCAATTCCAGAGAGCTTCACTGGCTAAAAACTAATTTCAAACATAAGACATGTGACTTGGTACACCTTACAAATGTTCTGCTTTCATGCTTACAGTCTAGGAGTTTCAGCATCCTCTGTAGAAAGAGAGGCATTGCCTGAAGCTGAGCAGGGTGTACACTTGATGAAAATCAAGCAATTACTCACATATCTAAACATAGCAGTTGATTGTCCAGATGCCACATTAATTGTTAAGGCACATATAGTCTTCTATTTCTTATGCATCCAAAGAATCTTGAGTTTTGTTTATACTGGTTTAAATATCAATTATATTGCCCTTTCAATATGCGTTATTTTGAAATGGTGAGATTAGCATAACACACTGGATTTCACATCCTGTCATTTCCAAGCCCATTTTGCAGGCTTGGAAACAAAGAAATAAGAGCAAAAGAGCTAAGGCTCAGCTGCAGCTCTGCAATCAGGAAGGATTCGCAGAACCCTGCCCACTTCAAGGGCAGATAATCCTTTTACAGATCTTAAAGAAATCGGAAAACAAACAAACAAACAAACCACAGTAACTGTAGGCAAGGGGAGAGGAAGGGAGAGACAAACAGGGAGGAGAGTCATGTCAGAGATTTACTTAAAGTTATTTCACTCAATGTGTAAATTCCTGTTTGTGAGGTTGCTTTTGTCTAGCCCATATGACAATATGCATTATGATTATGACCTCTATGTTGCCCCAAAGTTTGCCTATATGCATACAATAAGCCCATTTCGTGATATATAAGGAAAAACTCTCCTGGAAGATCATCCTATATAAAGCATTTAAGTTATTGTAATGTAGGTGAAATGAGTCAGTCTTTGAACATACTGTTGAAATTTCTGCTCCTACCAGTAACCCCCACTGGTTGATGCCGAGGTATCTTGAGCATGGTAGCCCCTCATGGACATGATAACCACTTTTTCTTGCTTCACAATAATGTCTTTTAACTTTATTAGATGAGAAGATTTTTTGTTTTCAACCAGAATGAGTTTAATTTACAATTAATGCTTAGTAATTAGTCCATGCACATTTTACTCATTTGCCCTGAAATGCAGTCTATTAAATAATGAAAAGATATTTTTTGTCCTTCAGGAATCACCTCTTTATGACCTGCCTCTTGGCCTTAGAGAAAGCACTCTAAATGAAAGAGGGAGTTTCCTCATTTAACTTGATACATCAGGTCATCATCAAAATATTTATTTCCTGATCTTCCCCCACAGAAGGTGACTAAAGGTTAATAAGAATGCAAGTGGAAAATAATTAAGTATGAAAATATATACAATAAAATGCAAAACAAATTTGAATAAATAAAGTTTAGTGTGATTGTTAGGTTAAGGTGTCTTGATACTTGATACTCCAGTCATTAAGTGTGCAGTTTTTTTCTTCTCTATTTTGAAGGACAGAAGAAGTGTGATACGCACAATGAAACTCTTCCTTAGTGACACATCTAGGGAATAATTTAAAGAAAAAGTGATAACAACAGTAACTAATTATCTCAAAATTTCTAGAATCCTTTACTTTTACCAATGGATAATATAACAGACAGATAAACTTTACTATCATTTTAATCATATATTTCTTTTAAATTACTTCCTAGTTTTAGTTTTCTTGATGGAGGGAGGCTAGATTTTTTAAATCAGGTAAAAAAAAAAAAAAAAAAAAAAAAAAAAAAAAAACAATGGCCAAAACAAAATAGCAAATTTGCTTCTCTTTGACATAAAATAAATCTAGAGGGAGGTAATCTGGAGTGAGTGTGAAGAGCAGCCTCATGAAAATCTCAGGAACCCAGAATCGTGTTTTGCTTTTACCATGGTTTGCAGCATGGCCCTTTAGCTTTCTCCGTCTCCGTGCGGCTGCTCAAGCGCCAGCCTTCAGAACCCTGCCGCGTTCTATCCAGCAGGAAAGACAAGATGGAAGCTAAAAAGGGAGCGGCATCTCCCTTGAGGAAAAGTTCCTGCAAATTATAAACATTTCCAATTAGTCCTATTGGTCAAATGTATTCATCTCTAACACAAGGGGGACTAGGGGATTTAGTTTTAGCGATGGCCTAGGTAAAAATTAGGCGTTGCTATTCTCAAGGAGGAAAGAAAACAGACACGAGGTAACAGTTTGTGCTCTCTAACATGCTAGGGTTGTTTGTGTGATGGAGAGCATATCATGTGGAAAAAATGATTGTTTTATGTAGATTTTATAATTGTTATAAGGAAAAGTTCGTCAAGCACTGTGGCTCACACTGGTAATCTCAACACTTTGGGAGGTGTAGATGGGTGCATTGCTTGATCCCAGGATTCTGAGACCAGCTTAGGCAACATAGCCAGACCCTTCTCTTAAAAAAAAAAAAAAAATTAAAAAGTTAGCATGGCATGGTAGTGTGACCCTATAATCCCAGCTACCCAGGAGGCTGAGGTTGGAGGATAGCTTGAGCCTGGGAGGTCAAGGCTGCAGTGAGCTGCAATTGTACTACTGCACTCCAGCCTGGGAGACAGAGTGAGAACTTGTCTCAAAAAAATAAAAAACATTCACATCGCTGTGTATATTGTGCTTCAGTCTATGAGGATATCTAAGAAATGAGTAGGCAGTAGTGCTACTTTTATCTAAAATTATAAAATGCAATCAATGTATATATACATGTTCAGATCAACTGAAAATTCAATGACCATGATAAAAATAGATTACAAACATGTCAGCCTCCTTAATTTTCAGTGAATCATAAACACTAGTAGTTTTCCCACTAATGCCAACCTTGGATGCTGAGAACTTTGAAAATAATTAGAAGTTGGATGAATTCAGGTTTAAGATGAATCTCACCTGAGAACAAAATGGTTCTAGCTTTAAACTATTCCTTAAATGAAAAGCATAATAAAATGAATGTCATCCATAAAAGAATGTGTTTTTTAGTTTGTTTTGTTGGTGAAGTTTCTTGAACATCAAATAAGCTTTTTGAAGCATCCTGAATAATTGAGTGTAGATTAATAAAAACAGGTGAATTGAATTGCCCTCAAAATGCACAGGCTTAAGAAAGGAAAAAAAAAAAAAAAGCTGAGCAAAATAGATGTGAGATCCATCTAAAATCAAAATATTTTCTAAAAGCTCCCTATGGAAAGTGTGTGTTGCTCTGCTTCATCTACTCCCTCACGTTTGCACTCCTAGCAAATGTTTATGTAGGACCTTTGATTAACCAGGCTGTTTTCTAGGACCTAGGGACTGCAGCAAAGGAGACATGGGATTTATAATCCTGCAGGAGGACAGAGCCTAAATAAGTAATTAACTGCAGTTGTAATTAATTACAAAAGAGACACATAGGGTGTAAGGAGAACATATGAAAATACATAACAATGTAAAAGATTTGGGGAAAAACACTTAGAAAACACTGATTAGGAACAGCGTGAAGTTGATGAAATGAATGTATTTACAATCATGAGCTCATTGCAGACCTTATGCTTAAGCTGAAAAAACTATGAAAAGTGAAAATAGTAAACTGATGATATTTGTGACAGTGAAAAACTTAAGACTAGACTTCTGCAATCAGTTTGCATCACTCCAGATTTCTTTATGTCTATACTCACAAAAGAAAATTTTAGGAAGTTAGAAAGTGAAGAGACCACAGTCAGAAGAATAATTTCTAAAGGCCCTATTTCCCTCTTTGACCAATAATTCCACAATAATTTGTTTATTTAACTTTACAATATAGTCAAAAATATGTTTCCTTTTATTATACAAATAAGAATTACACATTTTTGCCTTAGCTAATAGTGAACATAAAATGATCTTGACTTTTAAAGCCAGCTTTTTTCTTTCTCCAACTTGTTCCCTGGATCGCTAATTCATATACAGTCAGCAAGTGTCCCAAAGAAAAACTTCTGAATTATTAAAAAAAAAAAAAAAAAAAAAAGAGGCATATTTCCCTTTGGAAAAATCAAACCTACAATGTTGAGCTATTAAAGTGCTTCTTGCACCTAGCTTCAGATCAGGTGACTTCACTGTAGGGGATCAGGAAGGGCCAGACTGCCTCTTTGCAAATCACCTCATCGCAGAATGCCTATTGCTAAGTAGCAAGTCAGAGATTTAGACAGGGTGCCCCATAAGGGCAGACTTCAAAGTATTCAGACCTTCAAGTCTGGCCTATGATAGAAACAATTTAATTTAAGGGAGGCAAATGAGTACTTCAGGACCACTTACTCCAAATCCACATTCCGCAAGGCGGTCCAAGGTATAAAAGACGAAATATCTGTCCATCTCAAGGCTAGGGGCCCCACAGCCGTTAGCAGGTGTCCCCAGGTGTAAATGCTTCCCATGGCATGTTTTCTCCCTGTCTCCCAGGTCAGGCACAATGGTGCCAAGGCTTTTTCAGTCATCAATACTCTCAACTCTCAACTCAATTTCCAACAATGACACCGGCTTAATTCTTTCTTTAGCAACCAGGTAAAACTGTCCTTTCCCTATAAAGTCTACTATGTCTGGTCTAGTTTCAGAAAATATAAACACATTTAAATTAAAAAATGAAATTTTAAGAATAAACGATGATGCAGGGGCCAGAAACCATGGACAAGGCTGTCAACAACATCCTGTATATGCCTCCCAACTCACCCTCCCTAGAGGAATGCTCAGGAAGACATAGACAGTCACTGCAAGGCTGCCCCAAGTTTATGTGTCATCGTAGCCTAACAGTTATTTGAAACAGAAACCTAACCCAACCACACTTGGGATGTTCTCTTCAAAGGAATCCCAACTGTTTTCGGCAACAAAATTTCTGTGCAAGTCAGCCCTAGCTGGGAAGGTGGTGCCTTGCGGGGACGTGGTTCTTCCAAGCAGCAGAGTGATATTTGGAGATTAATATTCAAAGCTGTGCTTAATCTGGATACCATCAAGAATCTGCTGCAGCTTCTCATCTTCAAACAACCCCTCCAGGTTTAGGATTAGGGCTTTGGACTCCTCAGCAGTCTCTGGGAAAAGGTTGACCTCTTGGCAAAGGTTGGCCAAACAGCTCAAACTTATGAAGATTTTCTCTGGAGCATCAAGCTACAAACATGGGCAATGGTCTCTCTGTTTTGGGAATGACTAAAACTGCCTGTCTAGGTTAATGTTTTCATGAAGACGTCTGAGGGTTCCTGTTCTTCCTCTGCACTCTCATTCTGTTGTTTTTGATGCTCCAGAAGCATAGAAACTTCTGAATTTAGAGGCAGCTCAGTTGCTTCAAACTCTTATTTTTTAGACAGAGTCTTGCTCTGTCACCCAGCCTAGAGTGCAGTGGAAGGATCTCAGCTCACTGCAGCCTCAGCCTCCTGTACTCAAGCAATCCTCTCACTTCAGCCCTCAGAGTAGCTGGGACCACAGGCATGTGCCACGAGCTATTTTTTTCTTTTTTTTTTTTTTTAGAGACAGGATTTCATCATGTTGTCCAGGCTGGTCTTGAATCGCTTGAATCGCAGGCTGATCTCAAGCGCTCCACCTGCCTCGGCCTCCCAAAGTACTGGTATTACAGGCATGAGCCACTGTGCTTGGCCTACTCTTTGGGAAAGATGTGTTGTGAGGCATCCTCCTCTACATTATGCCATTTTTTTTATAAGACTCAAATACAAGTCTAAGGAAGTCTCCCCACAATATTTTACTTTGGTATTTAATAGAGCAAGAAGGAATCATTGTTTTTCTGGATACTTCATCAGTTATCAATCAAAATTTAACTTGATCATAAATTGAATAGCATAATGATAGTCTTTAAGGAGAGATGGTGTAGGGAAGGAAAGCCTGCTGAGTTACCAAAGACAAAGGCTCAGAGATAACATTCAGCTTTACATTTACAACTCACCAAAAATGTAATATTTTGTTGAACTTGATCTCAGATTATTTGAAATAAATAAATAAGATTCAATACCTGTTAAATTTTACTTTTTTTCAAATTACATGCAATCTAAATTTTTCGTTTCATTTCCATCCTCAAAATTATTTGTCATTATTACTAGAGTCTAGTATAGTAACAAATCAAGATAATAATGTTATTAATCAAAATATAACTGGTATGGTTGACCAGCTTTTACCTCAGAGACAGAAATACTTTGGACATAGAAGACAATTGTAATTATTGATGTTACTCTACTTTACACAAATAAAATCTCATATAATGACAAAGTGAGAAACAGAGAGTAAATTGAACCCTGGACATAAAACAAGAGTCTGAAAAGAAGGAGAAGAATAATTCTCAGAGCTATAGAAGGAACTAGAGAATTGACTCAAGGGCAGAGAAGTAGCAATCTATAAACCCAATATCAGACTATGAGTGCCATGTGTGTGGGGGAGGGAAGGTGAGTGTTACAGATACAGGAGAGCAGCCATGTAAGGCCGTAAATATTGGCTGCAAACTGCAAGGGGTACCATTTGCATAGAGTGATGTATGCAGCAAATGTCCTCCACAATTTTGATTGTGTCCTCAAGCCTATCCATTATCTTTCTAATTTTTTTGTTGTTACAGATTTAGAGTGCAGGTGCAATTTTGTTACATGGACACCTTGTGTAATAGTATACATCGTATCCATCAGATAATTTCTTTTCCCTTAATCCCCTCTTATTTTTCCACTTTTCGAGTCTCTAGTGTCTATTATTCCACTTTCTATGTCAACATGTACACATTATCTAGTTCCCACATATAAGTCAGAACCTTCAGTACTTGACCTTCTGTTTCTGAGTTATTTCACTTAAAATAATGGTCTTCAGTTCCTACATGTTGTTGCAAAAGACATGATTTCATTATTTTTTATGCCTGGGTAGTATTCCCTGGTATATAACAGTATCTTTTTTTATCCAATCATCCATTGATGGACGCTTAGTTTGATCCAGTATCTTTGTTAATGTTAATAATGCTGTGATAATCTATGAGTATAGGTATCTGTTTGATATAATGATTTGTTTTCCTTTGGGTAGATATCCAATAGTGTGATTGCTGGGTTGAATGATTGTTTGATTTTTAGTTATTTGAGAAATCTCCGTACTGTTTTCCATAGAGGCTGTACTAATTTACATTCCCACCAACAATATATAAGTGTTTCTTTTTCTCTGCATCCTCTCCACCATCTGTTATTTTTTGACTTTTCAATCATAGCCATTCTCACTGGTGCAAGGTGGTATCTCACTGTGGTTTTAATTTGCATTTCTCTGATGTTTTGTCATGTTGAGCATTTTATGTATATGCTTGTTGGCCATATGTTTGTCTTCATTTGAAAAATGTGTGTTTGTGTTTTTTGCCCACTTTTTAGAGGGGTTATTTGTTTCTTTTTTTTTTTTTTTTCTCATTGAGTTGTTTGAGTGCCTTAAAGATTCTGGATATTAGTTCATTGTTGGATGCACAGTGTGCAAATATTTTATCCTATTCTATACCTATTCTATAGGTCATCTGTTCACTCTGTTGATTTCTATGCAGAAGCTTTTTAGTTTAATTGTGTCCTATTAATCTATTTTTGTCTTTGTTGCATTTGCTTCTGAGACCTTGTCATGAATTCTTTGCCTAAGTCAATGTCTAGAGGAGTTTTTCCTAGGTTTTCTTCTAGAATTACTATGGTTTCAAGTCTTATGTAAGTCTTAACTTCATCTTACATTGATTTTTATATATGGTGAAAGATAGGCATCCAATTTCATTCTTCTGCATGTGGCTATCCAATTTTCTAAGCACCATGTATCGAATGGGTTCTTACCTCGGTGTCTATTTGCCAACTTTTTTGAATATCAGTTGGCTGTAGATATACAGCTGTATTTCTGGGTTCTCTATTCTGTTTCTATTGATCTATATGTGTATTTTTATACATGTTTCAAAACGAGTTCTATGCTCTTTTGATTACCATAGCCTTATTGTATAATTTGAAGACAGGTAATGTGATTTCTCCAGCTTTGATCTTTTTACTTAGGATTGTTTTGGTATTTGGGATCCTTCTTGGTTCCATATGAATTTTAATATCATTTTTTCTCACTCTGTGAAAAATGATGTTGGCATTTTGATAGGAATTGCATTGATTCTGTAGATTGTCAAGCCTGTCAATTATTAAAGTTGGAGGCATCTTTCTGCTTTGAGAGTAACAGAGAGGCAAGAAGGATGTGTAATATCACAAGTAAAGCAAGTAGTAAGAGTTTGAGAAGCAGTAAAAACTGTTTGTTTGTTTGTTTGTTTTCCCAACATAGCTTCTAGTGATAAACTAGAGAGAGACATTAGGATATCCATCTCAGCCTTATATTCGGGATATAATCTTTCCTTTATCAGTGAAACTCTCCAGGAGAGGTAATGGCTCTGACTGGAGAGCACTAGAAAATCCAAGTTAGAATCTTGATCAAAAGCCCATTTGTTAGAAGTATAGTTGAAAAAATTGAATGACTCAATCCCATCTACATTTTTCTAGGCAGAAGTCTGTGCACTAGAACTTCATTGTCTGGCTCTTGGATGAATATGGTTTTTATCAAACCATCAGTCAACATTTACAGACATTACGAACAGCCAAGAGGAATTTGTTGTTCCTTCTGGTAGAGAAATTTTTGGAACTGTATGAGAAGAAAACTTTCAGGTTCGGATTTACAAAATGCTCTGCTTCTCACAAAAGATCACAGTGCATTTATTTTATGGACCCTGAGAAACGTAAAACTAATCACATTCCTTTCTTTGCATTGACTTCTGGGAAGGTCAAAGCTACATCTGTCTTCACCTCCAGCAAATGTAGAGGTTAGAGAAAATCCATTTCTACATACTTTCCTAGCCTATAGCTTTACTGATATTTTATTTATTTATTTTTGCTCCAATTGCTTCAACCAGTTCTTTACCGTTTAGTGTTGTATTATTGTAAACTGTTCCAAATTATTCATTAATTAGGGTGAAATATAAATAAATCCATGATTAAAGAGATGTAGGGCTTCTCCATAAATGACCTAACTACAATAAAGCTCGATTAAATTATCAGTTTACATCTCAATGTCCATAGAAAGGAAGATATTATTATTTATTTTATTTAATATGTTAATTTTTTTCTTCCATTTAAAAGTGACAATAATAAGGGCCAGGTGTGGTGACTCAGGCATGTAATCCCAGCACTTTGGGAGGCCAAGGCAGGTGGATCAGGAGGTCAGGAGTTCAAGACCATCCTGGCCAATATGGTGAAATCTTGTCTCTACTGAAAATACAAAAGTTAGCCGGGAGTGGTGGCACATGCCTGTAATCCCAGCTACTCAGGAGGCTGAGGCAGGAGAAGCGCTTGAATCTGGGAGGCAGAGGTTGCAGTGAGCTGAGGTTGTGCCACTGCACTCCAGCCTGGGCAATGGAGCAAGACTCCATCTCAAAAAAAAAAGAAAAAAAAAAAGACGTAATAATAAACTACATATGTATAGGTCCACAGCCTCTTATCACAATTCAAAAATGCAAAATAGTCTAAAAACATTTTTTTCTGTTTACAACTAGTTCAGCACAAAATATGACCTGATTTGACATGAGACTAAAATACTTAATTTATCCCAAGCAGTAGGAACATTCTTAACTTTCTCTAAGCAATAGAATGTGTTTGATTATAGCATGCTGTCCCAGGTCCTGTACTATGTCATATACGGTAGATGCACACTATTCACTTCATATAATTAGAAAAATTATGACTTCTAATACACATCTGATTTCAGATAAGAGATTGTGGACTTGTAGAAACACATGGAATATTATCTGTAAAGTTTCTGAAGACCACTCTTGTCACATATGCAAAGCTGCTGCTGTTATCTTCACCCACCACCCCATTTCGGTTTTTTTTGTTTTGTTTTTTGTTTGTTTGTTTTGTTTTTTAGTCATGATAATTTCTTGATAAGCAAAAGAAAGAACGTCAACTTTTTTCAACTTTCAGGGTAATTTATTCTTCTCTAGTTTTACAGATTTAAAGACCACATAACTTTCAGTACCTATAAACATATTGTACTTAACTTCTCACTATGAGAAGGTGTACCCCATTGCTTCTATTCTGGTCATGAGATATGTGGCCCAGTGTAGCCCAATCAGTCCAGTCAAATATAGACCATAGAGAAAGGGCAATTCCATCACAAGCCATAAAACAAAGGTCCTTTTGTGATGAATTAGAAACATTCAACTAATGCTATCAACAATTAGTTTTCTGAGAAATTACAGCAATCTATAAGAAAACATAGCAGGACATAAGAAAAGTCATTAAATTAGGTATAGACAGCTTATAAGAAGTTCTGACTGGCATTAAGAAATGCCAATTCTTTACTTCTAGCTTATGGTTGGAGTGGTATCTTCATAATGGAGATATAACTTATATATTTTTAAAAAGACTTAAAACTTTTCAGTTACTTCTGTATGCCAAGTCTGTACATAGCACTTTACAATTATTGTCTCATTTAATCCTTTTATCATGCCTGAGATAGATATCATTATTGTTTGCATTCCACTAGTAAAGAAACAGGCTCAGAAAAGTCATCCAGCTAATAAGTAAGAGGTTACTTTTAGGTTCAAGTCATTGTGTCCTCCCCGCAGTCATTACGTTATGCTGCATTTGTTTACCTTTGCCTTGGCATCTCTCAATAAAGAAATGAAAAGCAGTAGACAGAGAGGGAAAATGGTGGCAGAATTGTGCTCACACAGCTGGCTATCATTCTATCTTATAACATATTTTGCTTTTTTCTTGTGTATCTAAGAGGAGCATGTAATATGGTATGGAGGGTAGAAAAATATTTACTGATAGAAGGGTAACAAATAGGTATCTGGTACTTCCAGAAGTTGGATCTGGTAGACAGCAAGTGGAGTTCAGAGTGCATTAAGGAAAAGTATAGGAAATGTTATTTTACTTATGTATCACAGGTATAAGTATGTATTACTACATACTTATGTATGTAGTAAGCATGTTGTGATGAAAAGTATCACAGAAAGGCTGGCCAGCTACCACCTTCTTCCACAGCCTCTTCTGTGTTAACACTTTGGTCAGTTTTTTGGTTTCTTGCAGTCCCAGCCATTCTTAATTAATACATGTGTTATTTTATCTTTCTTCATTTCCAACAATTACACTCTATGTCTTGAGTGTAGTTCCAGAAGTATGTGACATTAAAGGTGGTATGATTTCACATTGGCAATTCCCAGTTCCCCACGAACTGTGTGCGGTTCTGTTTTAGAAACAATAAGCGGTTCATCTTACCCTAGACAGATGGGCCACCTACCTTTCTGTGCCTTTGCTTAATGCCATTGTTTCTGCGGGAAACTTTCAAGGTCCTTCTGAATTGTCACCCCTACTGTGTGAAATTTTTCTCCGGTTCTCTCAGGACTCTCAATGGGTTCACACCTCTCCCCAACATTCTTTATTCTTGTGTTATACCTCTGACTCTTTGTATTGTAATCATGCAATTTACACAAGTGTTTCCACCACTATACTGTGAGCTATTAGAGGTCAGGAATTATGTCATATGTGTCAGGCACACAAAAGATAATAAATATTGTGTTCAATTTCTAAATTGATTAATTTCTTCCTCAATTTGAACTCCCTTGAAACTTTATTTTTACCTCTCATTGGCACATATCATTTACTTTTCTTATGGCAAAACTAAATAATGGGCTACTTGGAGATAAGAGTTATATCTCACTCATTTGTGTGTCCTATACATATTTTTTAAACTAAATTTATATTTCATGAATTGAATTGGACAGTTCATAGTCCATACATTAAGCATATCTCAGTCATGTTAGGTTGCTACTTCCCCTGTGGTGGGTGGGGCAGTGGGAGGAAGGGTATATAGATGAACTGTAACTAGCCAGTTCACTGAGGTAGTTTTTAAAAATCTTTCCTATTTAAGTCAAAACCAAAAAATTAATTCGCTGTAAAAGAAAAACCCAGATCACATATTCCCTGATTCAGAAGTGTTTGAAGGATGTAAAAGAAGAATCTGTTTTCAAGAACTTTCGTTTCCTCTCTCTAGTAGTCAATCCAATTCAAGTGCAATTTAATAAGTTAATTGCAATGTATGATTGACAGAGGCAAGGGACAATGTCTGATGTGAGGACTTCTCTATAAAAAATTATGATAATAACTAAGGATTCTATTATTTCATTAAGGACTCTATGTCTTGGCTGATGCACAGCAAGACTTTTCAGAATCTACCTTAGAAGTGATTGATATCAAGGCTGTGTTCATCCCTTATGTCACCAAACCAGGAATGGGGAGAATGTCGATCACGATCAGTTTGAACTCTTAAGAGTCTAACAGTTTAAGACAGAGACAGTATCACTGGAAATCTGCTTGAAGCTGTCGCTTACCCTGCCAGGGTTATTTAGGAGCTAAAGCATAAGAAGAAAGCAATTACGAGATTCACTAGATGTTAAAAACATAAGAAAGCATTTTCCATAACAAATATACAAAAAACAGAAAAGGGGTGGAGGAGAATCTTCATTATGTAATAAAAATGAACTCAGAATAATGAAAGTTTAAGCAAATGCATAAATACTGTTTTTCAACAGAATTATCTTTCTGGAAACCAAAGGGCTTAATTTTTAAGTATTTTATCTCTGAAATAAGAAATTAAAATAAAGCTATGAATTACGAATGCATTTATATATTTCAAAACATGTTGTATGTGATAAACACAATTTTTTTCAAAAGAATGCATTTATATATTTAAATGTCAGATAATGAGTCAAAATAATTTAGACTTTAATATATGCTATTTTAAAACATTTTTAACTTACATTTATTATTTAAATGCTTGGCAACTTTAAAAGCAATATTCCTGGAGTAATTTTATCTCGTGTATTAATTTTTAATAAAATGTTAAAAGGTGGAATATCTTTTAAATGTTAACATTTTATAAAGAGAGAATTTAAGAAAACAATTTATTGAATATAAAATGATTGCAGAACATAAAAAGATTTTCAACACATTAAAGTATTTTTCATTAAAAGAAGAGGAAAAATCATGTTGAGTGGTACTTAAATTTAAAATCAAATAGTTCTATCAAAAATCTTTCCAAAAAAGGGGGAAATAACTCATTTTTCATTATGCAGCAAGATAGTTTCCTGTTCATCTAACCTAAACATTTACAGTAACTGATTTATTCACCGTTGAAAATCAAATCTATTACAATTCAGACAATTTCTCTGCATTAGGAAAATGAATAAATTAAAAGTGTGCTTCAGCAATTTAGTCTCTTAGCAGATATTCTGCAAGCTCGGTAGAAGATGTCAAAACCTGCTGATATCTAACAGAGTCAACTCCAAGTTTGTGTATCCCAGTCCATTCTACCTTTCCATCAGGCAGTACATGTGGAAATAGAAAAGCAGCTCTCTAATTAATCAAAGTCAGATGTGCCTGAACGCCTGGAGTTGCTGCTGATCCTTGTCCCAGCTTCTCCCATGTTCTCGCTCTATGTTTTTACCTTGAAAACTTCTGCTCTGAGCTGGGAATGCCTGAAGGGCTTGCACGGTAAGTCAATGTGAAATTATCTCAGCAGGAAGAAGTTGCTTTTCAGCTTAAATGATTTAAGGCAGCAATTTTTCACACTCTCAAACTCTGACAAACGCCCAGATTGCCTCTCATGTCTGACTTCAAAATATTCAAAGAAAAGCTATTTTTATTAAAAACACTCTAGAGAAAATTGTATGTCACTTGTTCTCTGATATAACTTCATTTCTCCTGACAGTGACAATTTTCACCTCAGTACAATTTCTTTATTTTTTCCAAAGCTAATTCTGCTTAATATTAGTATTTATACAAACTCATATCAACTTGTCTCTGTGAAATATTCAAGGGTGTCAGGTAAATGTTGCTCACTGTCATTCATCTTCTTTGGGTGTTCAAAATGATCAATCGATTTAAAACTACACTTAGTTACTTTGGATATTATTGTTTTATTTGTAAGGGAAAACTTAACAACTGTTAAAACCCTTCATTTGACAAACCTGTGTCTGCAAACTGCAAGGAATTCCAAAGTTGATGGCATGCGTCTCTTGCCAAAGATTGTAAAAGTTTACATTAAGAAATCTATTTGTTCTATGCCTTTAAATAAAGCGGGTAATACAGTGCATGTTTTGTCTTATGCTGCTTACATGTTAATAAGATTACAGTGGATGTCATATTGCACCGAAACATCACATTTGCTTTATTATGAATGCTGGCAGTGCAGAAACATCGCATTATAATCACTTCAAAAAAGAAATATATTCTGCTTATTTTCATATGTGTTTATAATTCCACTAAACCTCAGCAGAATCAAACTCAGTGGGGACAAGAATGACAGAAGGTTTAATGTTCCAGAGACTGTTAAAATCTTGGTGCATTGATATATAGCAGAATGGTTAATATGTATAAGGTTACTTGTGACCTGTGACCTCAAAGCATATCTTCTGGCCTTATCGAATTTCCCTGAGAAAAGGTAACCACTGGCATGTAAATTTTCCACAAATAATTTGGAGGTTTTTTAAACAGTTAATTTTATGTTTAACTGTGAAAGCCTGAGGTGTTTATAAACATATGAGAGGTGATAATTTGTATCATCCAAGTATCTTAACAACTGAGCAAACTCCATTTTAAATAAATGCATCAGTTTCCTACAGGTATGCCTTTTATATCTCATTAAATGTTTCATTTCTAAATAAAACTGGATAAGTTTTATTTCGTTAATATCTGTTACAAAGAAATCAAAAAAGATTACCTGTAGCTTGCCTTCTACACACAGTGCAGGGGTCTGGTCAAAGGAAGTACATCAAATACAGCAGAGAAATACACTTCATAAATTTCAATGTTATGACAATGTCAAACACAGATTCTATAACAACACCCTGCCTAAGAAGTTACCATTTTTTTCTGCCTTTAACTTGCAATATATTTTCTGTTTGGAAGTCACAATTATTTTGATTTTACTTAGCTTCCTTGGATTTTATTTATCATACTTAGCTTCCTTGGATTTTATTTATCATATTCCCTCACTGATGGGAAAACTGAAGTTTTAAGACATACTTAAACATAACAACATCTTTCAATATTAAAGAATTGTAAAGATAATTTGTGGATACATGATGAAATCTGGGAATAATTGGTAGCTTAACTTAAACAATTATTTAAAAGCCAAAAATTTACTGGTAAAACAACTTTACACACACACACACAAGATTGACTTTGTGGGTTAAAATTTACTTGGCATTTAAAAAAATATGATTTTGTAACAAAAATTTGCATACTAAATATATTATGTCTTTCATTTTCAAAGGAAGATGTGCTGCAATATAAGTGAGGATTTTTATTTTTTAATAAAAGCAAAACACTGATAAATTCACAGTTATATCCATGTACTGGTTCATTAATGCTTTGCTTCTATTTTGCAATATATCCATACAAGTGGAAGAAAATATAGAATATGGTTTCTAATTAAAATACTTTATCTCATTGTGTAGTTTGCCATGGGTAAATAACAATAGTTTATCTGAAATATAATTATCTTAGCTATATGCAAATAAGATGGTTATTGACCCAAAGAAATATCTTGTATTACGCTTTAGACTTTGAAAACGTTTTAAAACTATGTCATCCTGTGATGTTATTATTTAGACAATTCTATTCTTTCACAAAAGCACCTAACTTGCCAATTTAAGATCCCATAAGAATTATAATTTATAATAGCTCATCAAAATAAATATTTCACTCTCTAAACAAGATTTTATAAATGATGAGTTATATAAAATTATTGAAATAAGCAAAATTATGCTCATATTCATTATCAATTTATGTATAGACATAAATATATAGATATCTAGCATTGTACTGTTTTTCTTACCAAAACCAGTCAAGTATATTTAATATGTTTTGTTTCAATTATTTTTTAAAAATTAATGATTTGTTACTTAAACTTATATCTGCTTTTTTCTTCCTTTACAGTATACTTAAACACTGAGGTGTTCAAATAATTATTTATAAAATATTTTAAAGCATCCATTGTTTTAGTAAAAATTGGAAATCGGAGAGAACACACACACAACCACACATATGTCCCTTATATTTAGATTGAGAAATAATTCAGAAAAACCACTTTAGCAATCTTTGGAGTCTGCTTTTGTCACTGAGTCTAGTCTAAACATTTTTGTAATACAAAAATATTATCTGGACTTTTTCAATGTGATCTATGCCAAGAAATCAAGGAAAGTTATAAAAGCTGGAAGAGAAGAGTGTGCATTAGTGAATATTTATATTGGCAAGAACTGAGATTTTTATAAAAGTAAAACAAACACAGAGGTTGCTTATTTCTGAAAGGAAATCAGTCTCACTGAATTTCTTTCAAGAAAACATAATTGCCCAAAATGATATAAATCACTATTGCTATCTCTAACAAATTAACTTGAAATGCTGGCAATGCCAAGGAGCGACATTAAGTTTTCTCTTGTTTACTTTTTCCTAATCACCATAAAAATCCTCAGTGAAACAATTATTCTTAAAACAATCACGACAATATATCTCTATAAAGGAGAAAATCGATTTAACAACAAAGCTAGATTTATCACTATTGATCAAGAGGTGTTCAATGTAATTTTAGTGAATTATGCCTGGCTCTCATTTCCTCACAGAAATTTTTCAGTGATGCTTTAAAGGCAGATTGCAAACTACTGCATAATCTTTTGCAAGCTATTTACCTGCTATCTTAATCACTACTCTTATAAAATATATGGGAGGTTGAACCAAATATTTATTTTCTATTATGTGAAGAAGCATTACTATTGCATGTGACTTAGGTAATAGTACTTACCTAGGAACCTGATCTCATTTTTTTTTTTTTTTTCAATTCATTAGTAAAGAAATCAGGTCTCCATAAAAGGATTCAGTGTTAAAGAAACAAATCCAAGTTCATCTTATGAGAACAGAATTAGAAAGATTAAGAAGTAATATGATTTTTTCTTCTTAAATAAGAATAATTTTTAAAGACACTATTAACACTTTCATATCTGAAACTTCTTTGAAAACAGGAAGGAAACAAAAAAAGAATTAGAGGAAGATTTTTAAAAATTTAGTTATTCTGTGCCGTATGCTATATAAACTGTATATCTCATTTTGAGAGAAATATTAAAAATGATTGTTCTAAAAAATCTCAGAGATAGTATTTGTTGTTCACTTAAATACATAGATAAATGAGTCATATTGACTTACATTCCTTTCAACAGTAATAAAAAATGCTCTGTATTTTGTCCATGTATCCTCAGAATATTTCTTGATCTGAATTATTGCATATTCCTTCCTTCTGCTGGAAGAACTAGACATTTTTATAAATAAAACAGCTCTTATTTAGAAAAAGAATGATTAATAGATGCATTTTCATATAAAAAAGTTAAACAAGGAATATACCTAAACATATAGCTGAAAGATTTTTCCTTGTAAATCTCAAATTAAATTTTAATCAACCTATAAAATAGTGTTATTATTCTCTAGGTGATTATCTTTTCTTATTTTTAAATCATGATTTTTACTTTTATGATAATATGCTTGCTAATCAAACAGATGATAATACACAGTTAAGTTACCAATGTAAAACATCAGGTGTTTTACTGTTTTCAAAATTTAGATTCTCAAATTTGTCAACTGAGTTACTGTTACCATGTATTTTTGACAAAGTTCAAGCTGAATAGATGTTCAAACAGTGTAAAATAACTTTTACTTATGTTATTAAATTAATTATATATCAATTGCTATATTTCACCGGACTTAAAGACATCAATGGTGTTTGTGCAATCATGCTAAGTAGTATTGATATAGGAAACTGTTATATTCAATTCTAACTATATTTACAAAAACTTTAGTTACATAAACATGATTCTAACATTAAAGCTAAACAGTTTGAGATATAAGAAAGAAAACTAATTCCTAGCATTCAAATAACATTCTAATATGAATTAATCATTCTTTTAAAACCATCAAACCATTAAATAAAAATAAACAATATGAGTTTAGAACATTAAATATGAAATACAGAAATACTTCCATTGAAAATTGATATTTAAAAGTCATCTAAACTTGGAAAAATACTTCAAAATCAATTCCATAATTATATGCGGATTGTAATCATATGTATTTGTAACTCTTTGTTCTCAATCTATTAACACTAACATAAATGTATGTTAGTAGTTATTATTGTAATACTAAACTCTAACTGCCACATTGCATAAGTAAAACTTTTAGCAATATAATTTTGAATGGTTTTCACTTAATTTGAAGAGCTAATTATGGACATTACATTTTAGGCACTTCCTGTTATATGCATTTAATCTTATTATTTTATAGAAAGGTAAACACCATCAAACACAAGTAAATTGAACTGCTCACATACATTATGTTCCTATGAATAAAAATTGAAAATACCTAGAGCTTTCAGTAAAAGAAGTAGTTCTTAAACTGAATTTTAATAAACCAATAAAATAATGTTATTGCTCAATAGGTAATAATTGCCTTTATATAAACTCAAAAATATTGTTTAGAGTGATTAATATACAATGCTCCATTATGCATCTGGGAGTGTTGATGCATAATTTTTAGTTCTAATGTTATTATGTAATTGAGAGAACATGTTCATTTGCTCTAATAACTACTAAGATGCACTTAATAAAATGAAATGTAGTAATACTTGTAATTTAATCTATTCATGGAAATAATTTTAAAAGTCTACCACTCTCCTTCATGTGGATAACATTCATAATTTATAAAGTGTTGTGATGCAGAATTGACAATGCCATTGTTTTTTACACTTTGAGATGATTCCGCAGCCTTCATATCATCTGCATAACAACCTCAGGATTATCAAGGGCAAACAAAAGATAATTAACACCAGAAACAGGCAAATGCAGGAGCTACCGACTGAGGGTTCTCACTTAATGCAAGACTTCTGAAAACCAGAAAATGAAATAACTATAGGAAAGCTTATCTCTGAGGAAAAATAATTCAATATTCTATTCTTTATATGAACCTTTTTACCCCAGTTTGTGAAGGTAACTTATCTGACAACATAGTCTGAGAGTGGTGTAGTCATCATCTATAACAGTTAGAAAAAGTAGTTTTTTAAAGGGTGAATTTCTAATTACATGCTTTATAATTATAGATTCTTTAATACCTGTTTTAATAATGAATGTATTTATTTATAATGTATAAGACATAGAAAAACTATAAACTGCTATAACTCTTGTCATGTTTTCACGTTTGCAAGGTAGAGTACAATATAAAAGGATTTTACACTATTAAACTATTGAAATCTTAGTTGCAGTTTATGTAACACTATATGCAGATATTATATTGTGCTTAAATGGTGGTTACGATTTATCACAATCTTACATTTATTCATATCAAATTTTATTAGTGGCAGAGGAATATGCTATGTTAACCTTGATTATATCACTGTCTTACTGGTTAAGTAGAATTATTTATATCTTCCCAACTAAGTGCCCTTTAACTTTCCATAAATCATCACTATTAGCGTGATTCACATACGTGGGAATTTTTGCTTTCTACTACAACACAGAGCAATTATTAAATGTTTTAAAAATTGAACTTCTGAAGTTCTGAAATAACAATTATGCAACTAAGTTCAAAATAAATAAAATGATATATTTCATAACAAGTTCATATATGAAAAATACATCTTCTAAATGTTAGACTTCTCTGATAAAGCATCATGTTATTACCAGTTAGTTTTAACTGAAGTAGATGGGTTAGTGACAAGTTTTGGAGTTTAGACTCATAAAAGAATCATATTTGAACATGGTCTTTTATCACATGGATTTCTATGTAACATGGATATAATCACAGTTTCAGTCTTCTGGAAATAATTATGTATTGTAGATGTCTGACGTAATACAGTTGCTAGTTCATTTCCCAAACATCACCATTAAATGGGTATTCCATAAAACCTCTCCATCAGCAACATGATTGAGAATACTTTATTTCATTTTGAGTTAAGGCTTTTTTCTTGTTTTATATTAATACCAACTACATGCTCAACTTTGAAAAGGGGCCAAAAAAGATTTTATGTCAGACTTCGTTTAATTCAATTCTATGAATAACCTGGGCTAAATGTACTGTATGCTTACATTTTAAAATATCAAGTCATTGTCAATAAAAGGATACACAATTAAAAATAAATTGTTTTATGCAGCATGATGGTTAAGAGAATCATTTTAGTCATATCTCAAACTTCCGTCCGCCAGCTTCTTTCTTCTGCATACATTTTTTTCCTGTTGCTATGTCCCAAGGCTCTATCTTTGGTCTTCTACTGATACAATAGATCTTCTTGGGCTTCCCATTCAATGACCATAACAAAGACTATCTTCAGTTACCATCTAACGTCCTGGATCTCTTTTCTAAAATCTGCGTGCTAATAGATATTTTCATCTAAACATGCACCCAAATGAACATGTGTAGAACATTATGTCCCTCCACTATTATTAGTCTAAAAATGACATAAGCCAGAAACCTGAGGATCATCATAAATTTTATTTTTCATTTAATCAATTGCAAAGTACTGCTCTTCTATATTATTAACATCCTTGGGATGTCTTCCCTGCATTTCCACTGCCACTAATTTAATAGAGGCCATCACCATTGCTCACCTCCTAATTGTTCTTTCCATCTCCAATTTCAAACCCTTTCCAATCAATTATCTAAATGAGATGTCAGCAAACTTTCTGTAAAACATCAAATGGTAAATATTTTAGGCTGTACATCCTTGTAGTCTCCATCACAACTCCTCAACTCTGTTGTAGCAGGGCAGCAGCCATAGACACTATGTGAAAGGATTGGGTGGAGTGATGTTCCAGTCAAAGTTTATTTATTTAAAAAAAGGCAGCAGATGGATTTCGCAGGTATGGGATGTAATTTCCTGACTCCTGCTCTAAAATGTTCCCAGAGTAAAATTTCTAAATGACAAATTAGATCCTATTGCTAGCTTATTTATTCTTTTATGGCTTTTTCATTGTCTACAGCAAAAATTAAAACCTACATCCTTAGCATGATGTAAAAGAATCTTTTCATTATTTCTGCTTTTCACTGCGACTTCCCACCTCACACCCACACACTCTGTATTTGTCCATTCCCATCAATCTGTAGTTGCCCGAATCATCATCACTCTTTGTTATTTTTGTGTCTTTGCAGTAACTATGCTCGTTATCACATGGTGTAAAAAAGTGCCCTTTATTCCATTGCTGATGACTTTCTGCTCATGAGGACAAGGACCATGTTTCATTCATCTTTGTATTTTCAGGGTCTGGTTCAACGCTTGCAAATAGTTTGTTGAATGACTGAATAAACACATACACATACGATATCACAAAGTATATGGATTTTTAAGAACTGTTTTTATTTCAGCCATTCTAATAAAGATTCCCCTCTCAATTATGTACTCAAGAACACATTTTACCAGGTTTGTGCACACCTGTAATCCCAGCACCTTGGGAGACCAAGGTGGGTGGATCAGATAAATTGAGCCTAGAAGTTTGAGACTAACCTGGACAACATGGCCAAGCTCTAAACCCTGTCTCTACCAAAACAAACAACCAACAACAAAAATTAGTTGGGTGTGATGGTACACACCTGTAATCCCAGATACTTGGGAGGCTGAGGCAGACGAATCACTCGAACCCAGGAAGCAGAGGTTACAGTGAGCTGAGATCGCACCACTGCACTCCAGCCTGGGCAACAGAGGGAGACCCTATCTCAAAAAAGAAAAAAAAAAAGAAAAGAAACAAACCTACCACATATTTCACACAGGTTTGGACAATGATCACTCCACTAAAACAGAAATAGAGATGCTTTTTCCCCGTTAATGTGGAATGCTTTACACTTGTTATTTAGTATTACATTTATGTGCGAATATTACAAGAAAAGAAAAAAAAAAAAACTTGAGAAAAAGAGAACAAAAGAGTCATCTTGCAGTCTGTTAAGCTATAAGTTGGGATTTCTCTTCTAGTCTTCCAAATAAATATTTTATACAAATGTGTTATATAATATATATATAATGTTCTTAATTAAAAACAGGAATAGTGCTTCCTTTGCATACAATTCTAGATGTTGGCTAATAATTTAGTGATTAAAAGTTATGAAATGGAGCCTTCATTAAATAATATTTGCTAAATTATTGTCAGAAAATTCCTTCACTCTTGAATAAAATGCAAAATTTCTCATTAAGATACAGAATATACTGTTGTTAATTCACATTCCACTTCAAATAATTTAAGTAATTTCTTACTAGTAATAAATATATGTCTACTTAAAACATTATTATATGTTGTGTTAGTTATAATTTCAAGGACTTATAGATTTAACTATGTAACCCAAACAAATTAAATCTTTCTGGTGACTTCAGCAATTTAAGATAAATGATTACTGACCCCTTTGCTTGATCATATGTCTGACTATATAGAAATTTAACTTTTCTTTTAATATTGTACTGATAACCATTAGTCTAAGTCAAGGCACATAGCAGACATATAACTGGTTTAATTATTTCTACTGAAATAACTCATGATTGTACTGATTGTACTGGATGGAAATATGTAACTGAAACTAAAGCTACAATCCTCCTAGTTTATCTGAAAAAAATTCGATGATGAAAACTTTATTTCCATACATGCTTTAGTTATCCTTAAAATGCACTGTGGCAGTTAAAGATGGCTACACATTCTTTGATATGCTTCCTATCAATTCAGTGAATCTATTTTCTCTCTCTCTATGAGCTGGTCTATGACTTATTTGATCAACAGAATATGAAAGAAGTGATGCCACACCATTTCTGGAACTCACTTTTTAAAAGGACTGGCAGTTCCATCTTGTTTTCCTGGAGCTTAAATCACCTTGTCAGAAGACCAACTTCATGTAAGAAATCCATGCCGCAGAGACCATGTGGAGAGGCAGTGTGACTGCATGGAAGTAGAGAGTGGTCCCACTGAACTCAACCCTCCAGATATGTTTGTGAGGGCACTAGGGAGGCAAATGAAGCCATGTGGTCAAACATGTAGACTAGCTTGCCACTAGCTAAATACCACCATGTGGCCTCACTTGATGTCAGTGAGGCATAAGAATTGTTCAGTAGAGACTTATCAAAATTTGTGATCCACAAAAATCAAGAGATACGAAAAATAGTGTTTTGGACTAACATAGTGATAGATAACATAAAACAGGCATTTAAACATCCTAAATACTCAATTGCTACAGACATAGGAAAATTGCAATTGAAATAATAATTTAATGCTATGAAATGACTTTCATTCATGCAATTTATATAATACATAGATTTCCCTTAATCCAAAACAGTCACATTTCTCTCTTTAAAAAAAAAATCAGGGCCGGGCGCGGTGGCTCAAGCCTGTAATCCCAGCACTTTGGGAGGCCGAGACGGGCGGATCACGAGGTCAGGAGATCAAGACCATCCTGGCTAACCCGGTGAAACCCCGTCTCTACTAAAAAATACAAAAAACTAGCCGGGCGAGGTGGCGGGCGCCTGTAGTCCCAGCTACTCGGGAGGCTGAGGCAGGAGAATGGCGTAAACCCGGGAGGCGGAGCTTGCAGTGAGCTGAGATCCGGCCACTGCACTCAGCCCGGGAGACAGAGCGAGACTCCGTCTCAAAAAAAAAAAAAAAAAAAAAAAAAAAAAAAAAAAAAAAAATCAGATAACTTGGGTAAATAACCATTATTTACATGATCTTTTTAACTAAAAGTGAAGATCTTTACCAAAGATTAAGTTGAATATATCTTATTTATTTAGCGCTTTATTTTATTAAGTATTTTGGTATACATTGTTATACCCAATTTATTCATATATCTCCCTGAGTTAGACAGGGCAGATATTATTATTCCCACTACAGACATAGGAAAATTGCAATTTGCAGACAAATGGCTCATTTCAGGCAATTCGACAACAAAGTAAGCAAACAAATACCAGTATCCAAATTTTCAGAATTCACATTATCTTTTAACATCATCTACATGATCTCTGGTATCGGACAGTCGTACATAAACCTTCTATACTAACACCTTGCATAAAGTCTAATATATCTCTCAGGAAATACACCAAATGTTTTCTTAATAACTCACAAGATTCCTTCTATTAGCAATAGGAATTGTCAACTTGGCATAGGACACTTTTTGTTTCATATTCTTTTAACATTGACATATTAACATACAGGACTATTGTAAGACTAATTATTAGGAATTTTGGAACAGTGGCATAGAGTTTGTAAATAATGTATTTAAATTTTATTTGATGTTCACTGAATGTGAATTTCAAAAAGACAGAAATTGGACCTAATTTTCCCCATTAAATTTGTTAAACACTATTATAATCCCTGTACTATATTTATAGGCATAAAATCAGTTGACATGTGAATTAGTAATTACTGAAACAGGCATTTTTAGTGATATCGACCTAAAATATAAATTTATATCACAGTCAGAATTTTTTCTTGGGTTCTTTTCATTTTTTCTCTTAAAATTCTCCCTAATATATCTAATTATTCCCACTGTACCAATATTTTTAGCAAATCATATTCTTTCTCATTGTTCACATTCCTTAAATATCAGGAAATTATCATCTCTACCTCTAAGCACGGTTTCGCCATGTTCTATCAAGTGAGATCCCGCAAGCTTTCTTCATTAATTACTGTCACCTTTTCTCTTAATTGTTTTGAATTTTTGAAAGTTTCTTTAATTTGCCTTCTCAGATTGGGATACCTAAAATTAAACGTGCTATTCAGAGAGTATTTTCACTGTAACCCTTTTCTTCTCTTTACAATATTAATCAGAAGATTATTTACCTCTTTAAAATTTTCATTTTCAATCATATCCTAGTTAAGATGCATTCAAAATAATTTAAACTCTGTAGTTGAAATACAAGCCTACAGTTCCATATTAACTCTCTGAATGATAAATCTTACAGCATGCTAAGACGTCAGCAAAGTGAATGCCTATCAAGGAATAATAAAGATTTCTACAAAAGCTGAGAAATACGTTACCTGAAGTTTCTGAAACTAAAATTTATGAATTGCTGGTGAGAAGATTGCATGAACTATTTTAATCCTAGAGAAGTTATATCTTATTTAAATATTTCCAAGAAGATTGTCTTAGGGTAATTGCTTATACACATACACATTTTAAAAGAATTTAAACTTAGGTTTGTCTTGTGTATATGAACACATGTGGGTTTATATCTTGTCCATAATTATCCTTCAAGATAATAAAAAGAAAAAATAGTGGCCCTAACTCTGAATAATATTACAAACAGGAACAAGCATAAATGTAGTTTTTAAGCTAGTGATGAAGGCAAAAATACTTCTATTTACGTCTCCACAAAAGTTTGTAGCTGTACGTTTTTTCACTTTGCCACTATAAAGCTATTTCTTTAAGAATTCAGAATGAAATGCTGCTAAATATTTGGAAGATGTTGAGAAGGTGGACAGAATCTGACTGATAGCAGGCAGAAGAGTGAAACATTTTATTTTTAAGAAAATGAATGTTGCAAAATCGTCTGCCTGCATTAAATATTTTTTTCATACATTTTAAGGCAACTTTGCATTTCTGAGGTTTTCTTTTTCTTGAAATGCCTTATATTTTTAAGCGATATTCATTGTAATAAGCAGTCACTTTTTATGAAGAAAAATTACTGAAGAAAAATGAGAGATTATGAAAGAATTCCTTATGAAAGAAGGCAAGTTACAAAAAAACAAAGCAGCATTTATTAGACCATGACCCAGTTAATGAAAATAGAGTGCATGTTTTCTTTCCTTTGATTCACAGAATCTCATATGTGTTTGTGGACCTGTGTGAGGATGTAAAATGGTCCCTGGTGAACTGGAAGTCCCATTTCCTCATCAAACTTATTAGTAGTTGTATTGACCAGCATGAAAATAGATTCTGCATATGAAATCAAAAGAATGAGACAATATGAAGAACATCCCATAGGGAATAAATTTCAAGAGAATAGTGATTTTGTAAGAATAAGAGCTAATACTTATTAAGTATCATTAACTAATTAAGCACTGTGGTAAGTATTTTCTGTGTATTAACTCATTTAATTGTCATAACAATCCTAATTATTATCATTCTCATTTTATAGATGAAGAAGCTGAGATGCAGAGAGGGGAAGAAATGTTCTGTTTAACCACTGACAATGGGTAGAGCTGGTAATTGAACCCAGACAGTCTGGCTACAGAGTTTGCTTTAATTGTTTCTCTGGTTCTTAAACTTGAGAGTGTATCAGAATCCCTAGGAGGGTTCATTAGAATACAGATTTCTGGGTCCCACTTTCCGAGATTCTGATTATTATGTCTGGGGAGAGGACCAAAATTTCCATTTCTAGGGAAGTCCCCAGGTAATTCTGATGCTGCAAGTCCAAGGACCACATTTTGGGAGCTACTGCATTACATTATACTGCTTCTTAGGAACTGTACTTGACAAGTCTGATTGTAGACAATTTTATAAAATTTTGCTCTATAGTTCAAATGTTTACTTTGATCAAAGCAAATAATAGATCAACATGCAGAAATTGTAGGTTACGATTAAGCTGACCATTAGAAAAGGCACATAAGCACAAATTCAGTCATTAAATAATCATTTAATTGCCAATCATAGGTTCTGGGGCTTGAAATACAAAGATGGACAATATATATTGACCTTGCTCCCATGAGCTTCACTTTAGGAAGACATATAAATTAATAATTCGAATATACTTTCATGAGGGCTGCTATGGATGGGTAAAGGGTGTGGAGATAGAAAGGACGAGAAAATGTTTCACAGAGTAGAGTGTATGAATTGTCTTAAAGTGTGAATTGAAGTTAGCACTGATATATGTCTCATGAACATGGCATGTGCAAAGTTATGGAGATGAGAAAAGATACATTGAGTATTGGAAATTATTAAGAATCTGGTTGGCTGCAGCCCAGGGTTGGGGCAATGCATGGGAGGCTGAGTAAAGGAAGATTAAAATGATTACAAAGAAAATTACTAAAGCATGATGACTTCTTGGAGTTTTGATGAGAAGTGAGTGAGGTTTTTAAGCGAGAGATATGATCAGCAATGATGTCTAGATAGGTAACTGCTAAATGCGGAGTTAACAGCATTAACCTCATAGCTGTTTGGATAACAGTTTAAAACAAAGGATCTTAGAGGCAAGGAGACCAGTCCAGGCAGCAAATGATGTAGGAAATGTAAAGAACGGCTATGGGGTTGAATTGAAAAAGGAAGATTAGATAAATAAATCAATCATACTTGTATGGTTCTGGTTTAAATACTTTACATATTCTTTTAATAACTCATAATTAATCCTCACGAGAAGCCTGGTACTGTAATTTTCTCTTTATAGAGATAAAGAAACTAAAGCAGAGAGAAGTTAGGTCATTTACTGGAGGTCACACTGCTTGTCAGTGGTAGAGCCAGGATTTGAACCTAGGTATCTAGCTCAAGAGTTCACTTTCACAAGCAGTCCTGTTAAGAGACTGCATGTGGAAAGTAAGAAAAAAAGGAGGTTTTAAAGGGTTCCTGGCTGGAAACAGTGGCTCCTGCCTGTAATCCCAGCACTTTGGGAGGCCGAGGCCGGTGGATCACCTGAGGTCAGGAGTTTGAAACCAGCCTGACCAACCTGGTGAAACCCCATCTCTACTAAAAATACAAAATTAGCTGGGCATGGCGGCACAGGCTTGTAATCCCAGCTACTCGGGAAGCTGAGGCAGGAGAATCACTTAGAACCCAGGAGGCAGACGTTGCAGTGAGCAGAGATCACGCCACCGCACTCCCGCCTGGGTGACAAGAGCGAAACTCCGTCTCATAAAAATAAAAGGGTTCCCACACCAAACGTATTTAAGCTACTGAATGTGTATGCAATATCCAGTGGATACAGCTTAGCCAACTAATCCATTCAAGTAATGATCTAGTGGAATGTATAGGAGACCAGACATCCCTTTCAGCAGTTTTCTTTTATTATGATTCTCTGAGGCGGAAGTGAACACGGTGCCCATCAGAGGGCATGATTAATGAAACAAGCATCGTCTCTAGAGCCATCATCATGCTGACACAGGGACAGCACATCATCCATCGCCTTGCCTTGCAAAAGTTCTTGTTCTGAGAACAACAGCTAGGTTCATTCTGGGACTCCCATTCCTGCTTCAAATTTGTTCAGTCGACATTAAGGGTCTATCGTTTGTTAGACATTTTGTTAGGTAATTGGTGTGCAGAAATGAAGTAGTTACATTCTTGGCTTGGGAGAGTCAACTATGTATTTGCACATTTCATTATAATGTGGTGCTGTAGTAGCCAATCTATAGGGTGCTACTGAAAATTAACATGGTCAAGATTACACAACACTGTTAAAGTGTGGCCACAGCTACTAAACTTACCACTTCCTGAATGACTACAGATCATTTGTCTTTCACGGTGAAGAACAATAAAATGAAATAGAGTAAGATGATATAAAGTAAGAAAGAAGAAAATGGAAGACATGTCATTGCAGCTTCTCCAGCTTGGTGGACTGAAGACACCAATTTAGAATCACAAGCTCTTCCTGGACACTGAAATAATCAATCCAACATGGGAGAAACAATTTTAGGGCATTTCCAAAACAAAGTCTGTTTATTCAAAAGACATATCCTTCTTGAAATCTAAGATAAATGTACAACTTTCTAGCCCTAGTCATTTACCATCTAGAAAGGAAATGTCCCAGTTTATGAGACCTTGTTAAGGTCTGTAACTTAAAATAATTTTTTTAAAAAAGGGTTCCTACATCAAACACATACTTTAGCTAGTAAATATGTATGCAATATCCAGTGGGTATAGCCTAGCCAACTAATCCATTCAAGTGATGATCTAGTGAAATGTGTAAGAGACCAGAGAAGATTGTAACTACTTCATTTCTACATACCTATTACCTAGTAAAATGTCTAATAAATGATAGACCCTTAATGTTGACTGAACAAATTTGAAGCAGGAATGGGAGTCCCAGAATGTATCTAGCTGTTGTTCTCAGAACAACAGCAATGCATCATTACAGGGGAGACACAAAACAGGCAAAAGAAAGAAGGGAAAGAAGGAAATAAAGAAGGAAGGGAAGGAAGGAAGGAAGGAAGGAAGGAAGGAAGGAAGGAAGGGAGGGAGGGAGGGAGGGAGGGAGGGAGGGAGGGAAAGAAAGAAAAGAAAGGAAGGAAGGAAGGAAGGAAGGAAGGAAGGAAGGAAGGAAGGAAGGAAGGAAGGAAGGAAGGGGGAGGGAGGGAAGAAAGGAAGGAAGGAAGAAAGAAGGAAAGAAAGAACTTTGAACTTTCTTTTAGAAACTCAGTTTCTAAGGCTTGAGGGTTCACAGGGAATTTTTAGGAGTACAATTATAGGAGGACAATTATTAGGAGTAAAATATAGAATACCCATTTACAAGTTCCACCAAAAGAAAAGCTTGCACAATTTTTGATAACAATAAGTGTGATAGTAG